>NC_030384.2:4120003-4350665 GCF_001625215.2 Daucus carota subsp. sativus | reverse complement strand
GTAAAGATGAAACTAAAAGTCGTTCCAACTTCAAACAACGAAATGAAGCTACAAGTTGTTTTCAACTTCAAACCTGTCTGAAATGAAGTTACAAGTTGTTTCCAACTTTCATAGAGTCAATAATGAAGCTACAAGTTGTTTCCCAGCTCAAACGAGTAAAGATGAAACTAAAAGTCGCTTCCAACTTCAAACAACCGAAAATGAAGCTACAAGTTGTTTTCAACTTCAAACATGTCTGAAATGAAGTTACAAGTTGTTTCCAACTTCAATCGATTCAATAATGAAGCTACAAGTTGTTTCTAGGCTCAAACGAGTAAAGATGAAACTAAAGTTGTTTCGAACTTCAAACAACCGAAAATTAAGCTACAAGTTGTTTTCAACATCAAACAAGTCTGAAATTAAGCTACAAGTTGTTTCCAACTTCAATTGAGTCAATAATGAAGCTACAAGTTGTTTCCAGGCTCAAACGAGTAAAGATGAAACTAAAAGTCGTTTCTAACTTCAAACAACCAAAAATGAAGCTACAAGCTGTTTTCAACTTCAAACCTGTCTGAAATGAAGTCACAAGTTGTTTCAAACTTTAATCGAGTCAATAATGAAGCTACAAGTTGTTTCCCAGCTCAAACGAGTAAAGATGAAACTAAAAGTCGCTTCCAACTTCAAACAACCGAAAATGAAGCTACAAGTTGTTTTCAACTTCAAACATGTCTGAAATGAAGTTACAAGTTGTTTCCAACTTCAATCGATTCAATAATGAAGCTACAAGTTGTTTCTAGGCTCAAACGAATAAAGATGAAACTAAAAGTTGTTTCGAACTTCAAACAACCGAAAATTAAGCTACAAGTTGTTTTCAACATCAAACAAGTCTGAAATTAAGCTACAAGTTGTTTCCAACTTCAATTGAGTCGATAATGAAGCTACAAGTTGTTTCCAGGCTCAAACGAGTAAAGATGAAACTAAAAGTCGTTTCTAACTTCAAACAACCAAAAATGAAGCTACAAGCTGTTTTCAACTTAAAACCTGTCTAAAATGAAGTCACAAGTTGTTTCAAACTTTAATCGAGTCAATAATGAAGCTACAAGTTGTTTCCCAGCTCAAACGAGTAAAGATGAAACTAAAAGTCGCTTCCAACTTCAAACAACCGAAAATGAAGCTACAAGTTGTTTTCAACTTCAAACATGTCTGAAATGAAGTTACAAGTTGTTTCCAACTTCAATCGATTCAATAATGAAGCTACAAGTTGTTTCTGGGCTCAAACGAGTAAAGATGAAACTAAAAGTTGTTTCGAACTTCAAACAACCGAAAATTAAGCTACAAGTTTTTTTCAACATCAAAGAAGTTTGAAATTAAGCTACAAGTTGTTTCCAACTTCAATCGAGTCAATAATGAAGCTACAAGTTGTTTCCGGGCTCAAATGAGAAAAGATGAAACTAAAAGTTGTTTCCAACTTCAAACAACTAAAAATGAAGCTACAAGTTGTTTTCAACTTCAAACAAGTCTGAAATGAAGCTACAAGTTGTTTCCAACTTCAATCGAGTAAATAATGAAGCTACAAGTTCTTTCCGGGCTCAAACGAGTAAAGATGAAACTAAAATTTGTTTCCAACTTCAAACAACCGAAAATGAAGCTACAAATGTTTTCGACTTCAAACAAGTCTGAAATGAAGCTACAAGTTGTTTCCAACTTCAATCGAGTCAATAATGAAGCTACAAGTTGTTTCCAACTTCAATCGAGTCAATAATGAAGCTACAAGTTGTTTCCAGGCTCAAACGAGTAAAGATGAAACTAAAAGTCGTTTCCAACTTCAAACAACCGAAAATGAAGCTACAAGTTGTTTTCAACTTCAAACCTGTCTGAAATGAAGTTACAAGTTGTTTCCAACTTTCATAGAGTCAATAATGAAGCTACAAGTTGTTTCCCAGCTCAAACGAGTAAAGATGAAACTAAAAGTCGCTTCCAACTTCAAACAACCGAAAATGAAGCTACAAATGTTTTCGACTTCAAACAAGTCTGAAATGAAGCTACAAGTTGTTTCCAACTTCAATCGAGTCAATAATGAAGCTACAAGTTGTTTCCAACTTCAATCGAGTCAATAATGAAGCTACAAGTTGTTTCCAACTTCAATCGAGTCAATAATGAAGCTACAAGTTGTTTCCAGGCTCAAACGAGTAAAGATGAAACTAAAAGTTGTTTCGAACTTCAAACAACCGAAAATTAAGCTACAAGTTGTTTTCAACATCAAACAAGTCTGAAATTAAGCTACAAGTTGTTTCCAACTTCAATTGAGTCAATAATGAAGCTACAAGTTGTTTCCAGGCTCAAACGAGTAAAGATGAAACTAAAAGTCGTTTCTAACTTCAAACAACCAAAAATGAAGCTACAAGCTGTTTTCAACTTCAAACCTGTCTGAAATGAAGTCACAAGTTGTTTCAAACTTTAATCGAGTCAATAATGAAGCTACAAGTTGTTTCCCAGCTCAAACGAGTAAAGATGAAACTAAAAGTCGCTTCCAACTTCAAACAACCGAAAATGAAGCTACAAGTTGTTTTCAACTTCAAACATGTCTGAAATGAAGTTACAAGTTGTTTCCAACTTCAATCGATTCAATAATGAAGCTACAAGTTGTTTCTGGGCTCAAACGAGTAAAGATGAAACTAAAAGTTGTTTCGAACTTCAAACAACCGAAAATTAAGCTACAAGTTTTTTTCAACATCAAAGAAGTTTGAAATTAAGCTACAAGTTGTTTCCAACTTCAATCGAGTAAATAATGAAGCTACAAGTTCTTTCCGGGCTCAAACGAGTAAAGATGAAACTAAAATTTGTTTCCAACTTCAAACAACCGAAAATGAAGCTACAAATGTTTTCGACTTCAAACAAGTCTGAAATGAAGCTACAAGTTGTTTCCAACTTCAATCGAGTCAATAATGAAGCTACAAGTTGTTTCCAACTTCAATCGAGTCAATAATGAAGCTACAAGTTGTTTCCAGGCTCAAACGAGTAAAGATGAAAATAAAAGTCGTTTCCAACTTCAAACAACCGAAAATGAAGCTACAAGTTGTTTTCAACTTCAAACCTGTCTGAAATGAAGTTACAAGTTGTTTCCAACTTTCATAGAGTCAATAATGAAGCTACAAGTTGTTTCCCAGCTCAAACGAGTAAAGATGAAACTAAAAGTCGCTTCCAACTTCAAACAACCGAAAATGAAGCTACAAATGTTTTCGACTTCAAACAAGTCTGAAATGAAGCTACAAGTTGTTTCCAACTTCAATCGAGTCAATAATGAAGCTACAAGTTGTTTCCAACTTCAATCGAGTCAATAATGAAGCTACAAGTTGTTTCCAACTTCAATCGAGTCAATAATGAAGCTAAAAGTCGTTTCCAACTTCAAACAACCGAAAATGAAGCTACATGTTGTTTTCAACTTCAAACCTGTCTGAAATGAAGTTACAAGTTGTTTCCAACTTTCATAGAGTCAATAATGAAGCTACAAGTTGTTTCCCAGCTCAAACGAGTAAAGATGAAACTAAAAGTCGCTTCCAACTTCAAACAACCGAAAATGAAGCTACAAGTTGTTTTCAACTTCAAACATGTCTGAAATGAAGTTACAAGTTGTTTCCAACTTCAATCGATTCAATAATGAAGCTACAAGTTGTTTCTAGGCTCAAACGAGTAAAGATGAAACTAAAAGTTGTTTCGAACTTCAAACAACCGAAAATTAAGCTACAAGTTGTTTTCAACATCAAACAAGTCTGAAATTAAGCTACAAGTTGTTTCCAACTTCAATTGAGTCAATAATGAAGCTACAAGTTGTTTCCAGGCTCAAACGAGTAAAGATGAAACTAAAAGTCGTTTCCAACTTCAAACAACCGAAAATGAAGCTACAAGTTGTTTTCAACTTCAAACCTGTCTGAAATGAAGTTACAAGTTGTTTCCAACTTTCATAGAGTCAATAATGAAGCTACAAGTTGTTTCCCAGCTCAAACGAGTAAAGATGAAACTAAAAGTCGCTTCCAACTTCAAACAACCGAAAATGAAGCTACAAGTTGTTTTCAACTTCAAACATGTCTGAAATGAAGTTACAAGTTGTTTCCAACTTCAATCGATTCAATAATGAAGCTACAAGTTGTTTCTAGGCTCAAACGAGTAAAGATGAAACTAAAAGTTGTTTCGAACTTCAAACAACCGAAAATTAAGCTACAAGTTGTTTTCAACATCAAACAAGTCTGAAATTAAGCTACAAGTTGTTTCCAACTTCAATTGAGTCAATAATGAAGCTACAAGTTGTTTCCAGGCTCAAACGAGTAAAGATGAAACTAAAAGTCGTTTCTAACTTCAAACAACCAAAAATGAAGCTACAAGCTGTTTTCAACTTCAAACCTGTCTGAAATGAAGTCACAAGTTGTTTCAAACTTTAATCGAGTCAATAATGAAGCTACAAGTTGTTTCCCAGCTCAAACGAGTAAAGATGAAACTAAAAGTCGCTTCCAACTTCAAACAACCGAAAATGAAGCTACAAGTTGTTTTCAACTTCAAACATGTCTGAAATGAAGTTACAAGTTGTTTCCAACTTCAATCGATTCAATAATGAAGCTACAAGTTGTTTCTGGGCTCAAACGAGTAAAGATGAAACTAAAAGTTGTTTCGAACTTCAAACAACCGAAAATTAAGCTACAAGTTTTTTTCAACATCAAAGAAGTTTGAAATTAAGCTACAAGTAGTTTCCAACTTCAATCGAGTAAATAATGAAGCTACAAGTTCTTTCCGGGCTCAAACGAGTAAAGATGAAACTAAAATTTGTTTCCAACTTCAAACAACTAAAAATGAAGCTACAAGTTGTTTTCAACTTCAAACAAGTCTGAAATGAAGCTACAAGTTGTTTCCAACTTCAATCGAGTAAATAATGAAGCTACAAGTTCTTTCCGGGCTCAAACGAGTAAAGATGAAACTAAAATTTGTTTCCAACTTCAAACAACCGAAAATGAAGCTACAAATGTTTTCGACTTCAAACAAGTCTGAAATGAAGCTACAAGTTGTTTCCAACTTCAATCGAGTCAATAATGAAGCTACAAGTTGTTTCCAACTTCAATCGAGTCAATAATGAAGCTACAAGTTGTTTCCAGGCTCAAACGAGTAAAGATGAAACTAAAAGTCGTTTCCAACTTCAAACAACTGAAAATGAAGCTACAAGTTGTTTTCAACTTCAAACCTGTCTGAAATGAAGTTACAAGTTGTTTCCAACTTTCATAGAGTCAATAATGAAGCTACAAGTTGTTTCCCAGCTCAAACGAGTAAAGATGAAACTAAAAGTCGCTTCCAACTTCAAACAACCGAAAACGAAGCTACAAATGTTTTCGACTTCAAACAAGTCTGAAATGAAGCTACAAGTTGTTTCCAACTTCAATCGAGTCAATAATGAAGCTACAAGTTGTTTCCAACTTCAATCGAGTCAATAATGAAGCTACAAGTTGTTTCCAACTTCAATCGAGTCAATAATGAAGCTACAAGTTGTTTCCAGGCTCAAACGAGTAAAGATGAAACTAAAAGTCGTTTCCAACTTCAAACAACCGAAAATGAAGCTACAAGTTGTTTTCAACTTCAAACCTGTCTGAAATGAAGTTACAAGTTGTTTCCAACTTTCATAGAGTCAATAATGAAGCTACAAGTTGTTTCCCAGCTCAAACGAGTAAAGATGAAACTAAAAGTCGCTTCAAACTTCAAACAACCGAAAATGAAGCTACAAGTTGTTTTCAACTTCAAACATGTCTGAAATGAAGTTACAAGTTGTTTCCAACTTCAATCGATTCAATAATGAAGCTACAAGTTGTTTCTAGGCTCAAACGAGTAAAGATGAAACTAAAAGTTGTTTCGAACTTCAAACAACCGAAAATTAAGCTACAAGTTGTTTTCAACATCAAACAAGTCTGAAATTAAGCTACAAGTTGTTTCCAACTTCAATTGAGTCAATAATGAAGCTACAAGTTGTTTCCAGGCTCAAACGAGTAAAGATGAAACTAAAAGTCGTTTCTAACTTCAAACAACCAAAAATGAAGCTACAAGCTGTTTTCAACTTCAAACCTGTCTGAAATGAAGTCACAAGTTGTTTCAAACTTTAATCGAGTCAATAATGAAGCTACAAGTTGTTTCCCAGCTCAAACGAGTAAAGATGAAACTAAAAGTCGCTTCCAACTTCAAACAACCGAAAATGAAGCTACAAGTTGTTTTCAACTTCAAACATGTCTAAAATGAAGTTACAAGTTGTTTCCAACTTCAATCGATTCAATAATGAAGCTACAAGTTGTTTCTGGGCTCAAACGAGTAAAGATGAAACTAAAAGTTGTTTCGAACTTCAAACAACCGAAAATTAAGCTACAAGTTTTTTTCAACATCAAAGAAGTTTGAAATTAAGCTACAAGTTGTTTCCAACTTCAATCGAGTCAATAATGAAGCTACAAGTTGTTTCCGGGCTCAAACGAGTAAAGATGAAACTAAAAGTTGTTTCTAACTACAAACCACCAAAAATGAAGCTACAAGTTGTTTTCAACATCAAACAAGTCTGAAATAAAACTACAAGTTGTTTCCAACTTCAATCGACTCAATAATGAAGCTACAAGTTGTTTCTGGGCTCAAACGAGAAAAGATGAAACTAAAAGTTTTTTCGAACTTCAAACAACCGAAAATGAAGCTACAAGTTGATCAACATCAAACAAGTCTGAAATGAAGCTAAAAGTTGTTTCCAACTTGAATCGAGTCAATAATGAAGCTACAAGTTGTTTCCAACTTCAATCGAGTCAATAATGAAGCTACAAGTTGTTTCCAACTTCAATCGAGTCAATAATGAAGCTAGAAGTTGTTTCCAGGCTCAAACGAGTAAAGATGAAACTAAAAGTCGTTTCCAACTTCAAACAACCGAAAATGAAGCTACAAGTTGTTTTCAACTTCAAACCTGTCTGAAATGAAGTTACAAGTTGTTTCCAACTTTAATCGAGTCAATAATGAAGCTACAAGTTGTTTCCCAGCTCAAACGAGTAAAGATGAAACTAAAAGTTGTTTCCAACTTCAAACAACTAAAAATGAAGCTACAAGTTGTTTTCAACTTCAAACAAGTCTGAAATGAAGCTACAAGTTGTTTCCAACTTCAATCGAGTAAATAATGAAGCTACAAGTTCTTTCCGGGCTCAAACGAGTAAAGATGAAACTAAAATTTGTTTCCAACTTCAAACAACCGAAAATGAAGCTACAAATGTTTTCGACTTCAAACAAGTCTGAAATGAAGCTACAAGTTGTTTCCAACTTCAATCGAGTCAATAATGAAGCTACAAGTTGTTTCCAACTTCAATCGAGTCAATAATGAAGCTACAAGTTGTTTCCAGGCTCAAACGAGTAAAGATGAAACTAAAAGTCGTTTCCAACTTCAAACAACCGAAAATGAAGCTACAAGTTGTTTTCAACTTCAAACCTGTCTGAAATGAAGTTACAAGTTGTTTCCAACTTTCATAGAGTCAATAATGAAGCTACAAGTTGTTTCCCAGCTCAAACGAGTAAAGATGAAACTAAAAGTCGCTTCCAACTTCAAACAACCGAAAATGAAGCTACAAATGTTTTCGACTTCAAACAAGTCTGAAATGAAGCTACAAGTTGTTTCCAACTTCAATCGAGTCAATAATGAAGCTACAAGTTGTTTCCAACTTCAATCGAGTCAATAATGAAGCTACAAGTTGTTTCCAACTTCAATCGAGTCAATAATGAAGCTACAAGTTGTTTCCAGGCTCAAACGAGTAAAGATGAAACTAAAAGTCGTTTCCAACTTCAAACAACCGAAAATGAAGCTACAAGTTGTTTTCAACTTCAAACCTGTCTGAAATGAAGTTACAAGTTGTTTCCAACTTTCATAGAGTCAATAATGAAGCTACAAGTTGTTTCCCAGCTCAAACGAGTAAAGATGAAACTAAAAGTCGCTTCAAACTTCAAACAACCGAAAATGAAGCTACAAGTTGTTTTCAACTTCAAACATGTCTGAAATGAAGTTACAAGTTGTTTCCAACTTCAATCGATTCAATAATGAAGCTACAAGTTGTTTCTAGGCTCAAACGAGTAAAGATGAAACTAAAAGTTGTTTCGAACTTCAAACAACCGAAAATTAAGCTACAAGTTGTTTTCAACATCAAACAAGTCTGAAATTAAGCTACAAGTTGTTTCCAACTTCAATTGAGTCAATAATGAAGCTACAAGTTGTTTCCAGGCTCAAACGAGTAAAGATGAAACTAAAAGTCGTTTCTAACTTCAAACAACCAAAAATGAAGCTACAAGCTGTTTTCAACTTCAAACCTGTCTGAAATGAAGTTACAAGTTGTTTCCAACTTTAATCGAGTCAATAATGAAGCTACAAGTTGTTTCCCAGCTCAAACGAGTAAAGATGAAACTAAAAGTTGTTTCCAACTTCAAACAACTAAAAATGAAGCTACAAGTTGTTTTCAACTTCAAACAAGTCTGAAATGAAGCTACAAGTTGTTTCCAACTTCAATCGAGTAAATAATGAAGCTACAAGTTCTTTCCGGGCTCAAACGAGTAAAGATGAAACTAAAATTTGTTTCCAACTTCAAACAACCGAAAATGAAGCTACAAATGTTTTCGACTTCAAACAAGTCTGAAATGAAGCTACAAGTTGTTTCCAACTTCAATCGAGTCAATAATGAAGCTACAAGTTGTTTCCAACTTCAATCGAGTCAATAATGAAGCTACAAGTTGTTTCCAGGCTCAAACGAGTAAAGATGAAACTAAAAGTCGTTTCCAACTTCAAACAACCGAAAATGAAGCTACAAGTTGTTTTCAACTTCAAACCTGTCTGAAATGAAGTTACAAGTTGTTTCCAACTTTCATAGAGTCAATAATGAAGCTACAAGTTGTTTCCCAGCTCAAACGAGTAAAGATGAAACTAAAAGTCGCTTCCAACTTCAAACAACCGAAAATGAAGCTACAAATGTTTTCGACTTCAAACAAGTCTGAAATGAAGCTACAAGTTGTTTCCAACTTCAATCGAGTCAATAATGAAGCTACAAGTTGTTTCCAACTTCAATCGAGTCAATAATGAAGCTACAAGTTGTTTCCAACTTCAATCGAGTCAATAATGAAGCTACAAGTTGTTTCCAGGCTCAAACGAGTAAAGATGAAACTAAAAGTCGTTTCCAACTTCAAACAACCGAAAATGAAGCTACAAGTTGTTTTCAACTTCAAACCTGTCTGAAATGAAGTTACAAGTTGTTTCCAACTTTCATAGAGTCAATAATGAAGCTACAAGTTGTTTCCCAGCTCAAACGAGTAAAGATGAAACTAAAAGTCGCTTCAAACTTCAAACAACCGAAAATGAAGCTACAAGTTGTTTTCAACTTCAAACATGTCTGAAATGAAGTTACAAGTTGTTTCCAACTTCAATCGATTCAATAATGAAGCTACAAGTTGTTTCTAGGCTCAAACGAGTAAAGATGAAACTAAAAGTTGTTTCGAACTTCAAACAACCGAAAATTAAGCTACAAGTTGTTTTCAACATCAAACAAGTCTGAAATTAAGCTACAAGTTGTTTCCAACTTCAATTGAGTCAATAATGAAGCTACAAGTTGTTTCCAGGCTCAAACGAGTAAAGATGAAACTAAAAGTCGTTTCTAACTTCAAACAACCAAAAATGAAGCTACAAGCTGTTTTCAACTTCAAACCTGTCTGAAATGAAGTCACAAGTTGTTTCAAACTTTAATCGAGTCAATAATGAAGCTACAAGTTGTTTCCCAGCTCAAACGAGTAAAGATGAAACTAAAAGTCGCTTCCAACTTCAAACAACCGAAAATGAAGCTACAAGTTGTTTTCAACTTCAAACATGTCTAAAATGAAGTTACAAGTTGTTTCCAACTTCAATCGATTCAATAATGAAGCTACAAGTTGTTTCTGGGCTCAAACGAGTAAAGATGAAACTAAAAGTTGTTTCGAACTTCAAACAACCGAAAATTAAGCTACAAGTTTTTTTCAACATCAAAGAAGTTTGAAATTAAGCTACAAGTTGTTTCCAACTTCAATCGAGTCAATAATGAAGCTACAAGTTGTTTCCGGGCTCAAACGAGTAAAGATGAAACTAAAAGTTGTTTCTAACTACAAACCACCAAAAATGAAGCTACAAGTTGTTTTCAACATCAAACAAGTCTGAAATAAAACTACAAGTTGTTTCCAACTTCAATCGACTCAATAATGAAGCTACAAGTTGTTTCTGGGCTCAAACGAGAAAAGATGAAACTAAAAGTTTTTTCGAACTTCAAACAACCGAAAATGAAGCTACAAGTTGATCAACATCAAACAAGTCTGAAATGAAGCTAAAAGTTGTTTCCAACTTGAATCGAGTCAATAATGAAGCTACAAGTTGTTTCCAACTTCAATCGAGTCAATAATGAAGCTACAAGTTGTTTCCAACTTCAATCGAGTCAATAATGAAGCTAGAAGTTGTTTCCAGGCTCAAACGAGTAAAGATGAAACTAAAAGTCGTTTCCAACTTCAAACAACCGAAAATGAAGCTACAAGTTGTTTTCAACTTCAAACCTGTCTGAAATGAAGTTACAAGTTGTTTCCAACTTTCATAGAGTCAATAATGAAGCTACAAGTTGTTTCCCAGCTCAAACGAGTAAAGATGAAACTAAAAGTCGCTTCCAACTTCAAACAACCGAAAATGAAGCTACAAATGTTTTCGACTTCAAACAAGTCTGAAATGAAGCTACAAGTTGTTTCCAACTTCAATCGAGTCAATAATGAAGCTACAAGTTGTTTCCAACTTCAATCGAGTCAATAATGAAGCTACAAGTTGTTTCCAACTTCAATCGAGTCAATAATGAAGCTACAAGTTGTTTCCAGGCTCAAACGAGTAAAGATGAAACTAAAAGTTGTTTCGAACTTCAAACAACCGAAAATTAAGCTACAAGTTGTTTTCAACATCAAACAAGTCTGAAATTAAGCTACAAGTTGTTTCCAACTTCAATTGAGTCAATAATGAAGCTACAAGTTGTTTCCAGGCTCAAACGAGTAAAGATGAAACTAAAAGTCGTTTCTAACTTCAAACAACCAAAAATGAAGCTACAAGCTGTTTTCAACTTCAAACCTGTCTGAAATGAAGTCACAAGTTGTTTCAAACTTTAATCGAGTCAATAATGAAGCTACAAGTTGTTTCCCAGCTCAAACGAGTAAAGATGAAACTAAAAGTCGCTTCCAACTTCAAACAACCGAAAATGAAGCTACAAGTTGTTTTCAACTTCAAACATGTCTGAAATGAAGTTACAAGTTGTTTCCAACTTCAATCGATTCAATAATGAAGCTACAAGTTGTTTCTGGGCTCAAACGAGTAAAGATGAAACTAAAAGTTGTTTCGAACTTCAAACAACCGAAAATTAAGCTACAAGTTTTTTTCAACATCAAAGAAGTTTGAAATTAAGCTACAAGTTGTTTCCAACTTCAATCGAGTAAATAATGAAGCTACAAGTTCTTTCCGGGCTCAAACGAGTAAAGATGAAACTAAAATTTGTTTCCAACTTCAAACAACCGAAAATGAAGCTACAAATGTTTTCGACTTCAAACAAGTCTGAAATGAAGCTACAAGTTGTTTCCAACTTCAATCGAGTCAATAATGAAGCTACAAGTTGTTTCCAACTTCAATCGAGTCAATAATGAAGCTACAAGTTGTTTCCAGGCTCAAACGAGTAAAGATGAAAATAAAAGTCGTTTCCAACTTCAAACAACCGAAAATGAAGCTACAAGTTGTTTTCAACTTCAAACCTGTCTGAAATGAAGTTACAAGTTGTTTCCAACTTTCATAGAGTCAATAATGAAGCTACAAGTTGTTTCCCAGCTCAAACGAGTAAAGATGAAACTAAAAGTCGCTTCCAACTTCAAACAACCGAAAATGAAGCTACAAATGTTTTCGACTTCAAACAAGTCTGAAATGAAGCTACAAGTTGTTTCCAACTTCAATCGAGTCAATAATGAAGCTACAAGTTGTTTCCAACTTCAATCGAGTCAATAATGAAGCTACAAGTTGTTTCCAACTTCAATCGAGTCAATAATGAAGCTAAAAGTCGTTTCCAACTTCAAACAACCGAAAATGAAGCTACATGTTGTTTTCAACTTCAAACCTGTCTGAAATGAAGTTACAAGTTGTTTCCAACTTTCATAGAGTCAATAATGAAGCTACAAGTTGTTTCCCAGCTCAAACGAGTAAAGATGAAACTAAAAGTCGCTTCCAACTTCAAACAACCGAAAATGAAGCTACAAGTTGTTTTCAACTACAAGTTAAAAATGTTTCTCTCTCTAGAAATTTCCTCTCCCTTCTCTCTAGGTTAGAAGCCCAAACCCTATTTTCTTTACCCAGCCGCCTTCTTCTTTTCCCCAAACCCTTACCTTCTCCCCATCTTCGTCACCCTTTCTACACCTAAATTTCTTAATACTACTATTTTAAACACTTATTATTTCTTCCCGATATGAGTTCTAACTGTGATAGTGATGGTATCCCTGTTGATCAGGATGGGGAGCGCTTGGAGGACTTCGTTTCTCACGCTGCCCCATTTGCCATTCGTGCGGACATATTTCAAGAAGTATTCTCTGGATCTGGCAAAGAAACTGGTGTTAGTCATCTGGAAGAGGACCCTCTTGGGTGTGACTCTGTCCCTAGTTTGGGAGGTCAGCTTAAGGGGAGTAGCTTGGGCAACATCCCGATTCTTGAAGAAGTTGAGGTGGAAGATTATTACTCAAGCGACGAGCCTTTGAGTCCACAGGCTTGTGGAAAAAATGAGACAAGTGCTACGGTGCAAGCTGTGTTGCGAACCACAAAGCAAGATAGGGATGCCCTGTTTAATACTCGTTCGAAGCTCCGGGCTGTCCTTGATTTTATGAAGTCTAAGGGGTTTTCAGAGGAAGAAATGCTCAAGGACCAGATGATTTGCAGTTCTCGTAACCCGGTCTACACTCGTGATGAGAATGGTCTTCCGGTTCTCTCTAATCTTGGTGGAGCTGTCTCTGCAAAAGGGGATCCTTTTAAAGATAAAATGAAGAATAAGCTGGATGAGTCTAATATAGCCCAGGTGTTTGATGATAAGCCTAAACCAAAAGTTGCTGAATCCCCTGAGGTGTTGAGTAAAAAGGGTGTTGATGCTGGGTTGGGAAACAATGTTAAAGAATCTTGGGCTAATGTGCTTAAGAAAGAAGATCCTGTTCGTGCGAAGTTTGGGTACTTCCCTCTCCCGAAGGACTCCACCATTGTTGAGCCACCCCTTGAGGCTTTGAAGTTGGGAAATGCTAAATTCCAGAACTGTGTTGTTGGTACCTTCACCAAAGGTCCAAAATCTTACAAAGAGACTGCGGAGTTCGCTTTCAAAATGTGGGGCACTAAAGGGCTTCTGAACGTGTTCCAGAAGGAGAGTCATACTTATGTTTTTAAATTTAGCGATGAATTTTGTAGAGATGCGGTGCTGACCCGTGGTACATGGTATGTTGGGAGAAGGCCGATGGTGGTGACTCGTTGGGGTGTCAAGCCGGGTGTGGATAATATTGATGCCATGCCATTGTGGATTAAGTTAACTAATGTTCCCGATGCTTATTGGACCGAGGAGGGGCTGAGTCGTTTGGCCAGTGTAGTTGGCAAGCCTATCGGTGCTGATGCGCTTACGGAAAAGCTTGAGCTTCTACCATTTGCTAAATTGCAGGTACTCTATAAGCTTGGTGACCCTCTGCCCAATGAGGTTTCTGCAGTTGTTCTTGACCCGGTTCTGGAAACAAAATCTGTTGTTAAGGTCTCTATCTCGTACCCGGTACGACCTCTCTTTTGTTCTGGCTGTAAGTCCCTGGGTCACTCGATTGGGGCTTGTCCTAAAGTGACTAGAGTTTGGGTTAAAAAGGAACCCCTGGGGACTGATAAGCAAGGTGCTTCGACTGAAGGCCAAGTGCCCAGTCCTGTATGCGGTGGTAGTGCGGATGTTAATGCCCGTGTTGCCCAGGATGATACTACTAGTGCCATTCCTGATGATGAAGTCAGTTGGACTGAAGTTCGTAGGAAAAAAAGTGCTCCTGTTGATCCCGAGGTCTCTCCTTCACCTCCTCGAACTTTCAAGAACTTGCGTAATGTGGATGAGGTTGACAAGCGTAAAGCGAATGGTGGTGGCAGCCCTGCTCGACTTACAAAGTCACAAAAGAAGAAGCTTCGGCTTCAAAAGGGGAGTTCCCCCTCTTCCAATCCTTAATCCATGACTGATTTTGATTTTTGTTCCTTCAACATTAGGGGTCTCCATAATAAATTGTCTTATGCTAAAGACTTTATCAATAATATGAAGCTTTCTTTTGTTGCTCTCCTGGAGACCCGTGTTAAGGAAGGGGATGCCGCGTCTATCTCTGCCATTGTCAACAGGCGTTTCCATTGGTGTTTTAACTATGAACACCACCAAAACGGTCGCATTTGGGTTGGTTGGGATCCAAATTTTTGGACTGTTGTTAAGCTTTTCTCGTCTGCACAGCAAATAAGTTTCTTAGTCACCAAGATTTCTGATAATTCTGGGTTTGTGCTGACTGTGGTCTATGCCTATAATGAGGTCTGTGAGCGCCGTGACCTCTGGAAGGAGCTGATTACTGTGAATGACTCTTGGGTTGAGCCTAACAGTGGGCGGCCATGGTGTGTACTTGGTGATTTCAACTCCTTTCTAATGTCTAATGAAACTACTGGGATCCTTCCTAGGAATCATCGAGGAAATACTGAATTTCGTAACTGTGTTAGCCACATTGGAGTTACTGATTTGTCCTTTTCTGGTGAGTTTTTCACATGGAGAGATAGTAGTCTCACTGCTACTTTGTTGCGTAAACTGGATCGTGTTCTAGTTAATGAACATTGGCTTAATCATTTTGATCTCTCTAAAGCGGTATTCCTGCCCAGGGGTTTGTCTGATCATTGTCCGGCTGCAGTGTCTTTGGGCTGTGCTCGTGATAGAATCTTTAAACCATTTCAAGTGTTTGCCCACCTTCTTCACCATCCTGATTTTCTCCAGGTGGTTAATGAAGCTTGGGAGCCCTCTGTTTTAGGTGACCCTTGGTTCGTGCTCACTAGCAAGCTTAAACGTGTTAAGGATGGGATGAAGTGTCTTAATCGGAACCATGGTAACCTCACAAGTAAGGTGGATAATTCCCGCACTGCTCTTCTTGAGTGGCAGTCCACCATGTCTCATACTCCTACTCGTGATGACTTGCTTCAGGAGTTTGCTCTTATGACGCAACTTAAAGAAACTCTAGATGAACAAGAAGTGTTATTAAAGCAAAAATCTCGTATAAAATGGCTACATCTTGGCGATGGTAATAATCGGTTTTTCTTCAATAGCTGTAAGTCACATTGGAATAGTAACAAGATACTCTCTCTTGATCATAATGGCTCCTGCCTTACTGCACATCGTGATATCGCTAGAGAGGCTGTGCTTTACTTCAAATCTCTTATGGGCGCATCTCGTGTTGTTCGGCCTATTCCTGATGACTTAAACTTCCCCAAACTTACTGCTTCACAGAGCCATCTGTTGAGCAGGGATGTTACCAGTGAAGAAATTTTGAGCACGTTCAATTCCTTGGCAAAGAATAAATGCCCGGGTCCGGATGGGTTTACCTCTGAATTCTTTCTTTCTACTTGGAACACCGTTGGTCATGATGTTACCTCTGCCTTGATTTCTTTCTTTAATCAGCTGGCTCTTCCTGGGATTGTAAACTCTGCAGCTTTGGCTCTTATTCCCAAAGTTGCAAATGCATCTAGTATGACTCAGTATCGCCCTATCTCATGCTGCAACGTGTTATATAAAGCTATTTCCAAGCTCATCACTAACCGTATGAAACCTATCATGCCTTCCTTGGTTTCTCCTAATCAAGCTGCCTTTGTTCATGGACGTAAGCTCGCAGATCATGTTCTCTTGGCTCAGACCTTGTGTAGAGACTACCACATTAACCGGGATGCTCCTCGGATTTGTTTCAAGCTTGATATTTCTAAAGCGTTTGACATGCTTAGTTGGGATTTTCTGTTTAATCTCCTCGACCTACTTGGGTTCAATTCGCGATTCACTGGTTGGATTCGTAAATGTATTACGGGGTCTATGGTCTCGGTAAAAATTAACGGAGCATTGGAAGGGTATTTCAGGTGCAAATCAGGTTTGAAACAGGGGGATCCCCTCTCCCCCTATCTCTTTGTCATCGCTATGGAAGCTCTCACTAGATGTATCTTGCTTGAAACGGGTAGAGGGAATTTTAAATTTCATAGCAGAGCGAAGGAAGCTGAAATCACCCACCTCATCTTTGCTGATGATGTAATGTTGTTTAGCTACGGGGATACTGACTCTGTCTCTGCTATTATGAGAGCTTTGGAGCTCTTTTCTGGAATTTCTGGTCTTCATATGAATCCTGCTAAGTGTCTAACATTCTTCGGTAATGTTCCCAATGAGGTTCAGGACTTCACTATTGCTGTCTCTAAATTCAACAGAGGTGTTCTACCTGTTATGTACCTGGGCTTGCCACTCATTTCTGGTAAATTGAGTACGCGGGACTGCCAACCTTTAGTCTCTAAACTTGTTGGGAAATTTGAAAGTTGGAGCTGTAATTTTATGAATCAGGCTGGTCGAGCCCAATTGATTAAATCTGTTATTTATGGGATTCATGGGCACTGGTCTTCATACTTGTTTTTGCCAGTTTCTATTATTAAGAGAATCCAGAGTTACATTGCTCGGTTTCTTTGGAAAGGGCGATATTCAGGCCCTTGTTTTTACAAAGTAAACTGGAAGCAGTGTTGTTTGCGCAAGTCTGAAGGTGGACTTGGGTTTAAGGAACTCCTTGGTTGGAACCAATGCGCTATTTTCCTTCAGGTTTGGAGAATTGTTAAGAACCAGGGTGATTCTTTGTGGCTTAAATGGGTTAATCAGTATCTCCTAAGAAGGAAAGCTTTCTGGACTATGGCTATACCGGAGAAATGTTCTTGGGCGCTTCGGAAAATTTTAAAAGCTCGTCCTCTGTTTTTGCAGCATGCTAGTTATATAGTGGGACGTAATTCTAACTTCTTGCTTTGGCATGATCCTTGGGTTCAAAACAGACCTCTTGTTGAGCTACTTGGTCGAAGGGTGATCTCCTCCCTAGAATCTAATGACCTTGCTCGCATCAACTCTATTCTCCATGATGGTATTTGGGACTTGGGTCCCTCAAATGATCTTGTTGTGAGGCATTTGAGGACTATTTGTGCCCAGACTCCTATTAACGATAGGGATGATATTCTTTGGGATGGCATGAGTTACTGCAACATGAAGATTAGTGTGCTATGGGATAGCATTCGGCCAACTGCTACTAAACCCTCCTGGTTTGATCTTGTCTGGTGCAAGTTCTCGGTGCCTAAATTTGCGTTTCATATGTGGCTTGTTGTCCAGGAAAGATTACTTACAAAGGATCGTATGATTAATTTCAGAATGCAGGCGAACAACCTCTGTATCTTGTGCGGCAGTGGGGATGAGACTCATGGGCATCTTTTTTGTCATTGTCGGTACACCAGGAGTGTCCTCTCTGCTTGGCCTCTTGCCATTACTTCGAATTGGTCAGACATTATAGCGGGTCATATATGCATTTCTACTGGGTTATCTAGAGTTGAAAGAGAAATGTCTTCCCTTTTTATCTCCGTTGCTTTTTATTGGATATGGCGGGAACGTAACTCGAGGCTTCATGCTGGCACTCCTCTTGCCGTACTCTCTTTATTTGATGGAGTTAAAAGGGATGTTAGAAATAGGCTGGCAACATGTGACTATTTTAAGCAGTGTGTTAATCAAAATGCTATGTTAGCCACTTATTTATATTAACAGTAGTCTGATATCTTATTGTTATTCCCCTTTGCGATTTATTTAGTCATTGCAGTCCTTTGGTGACTATTGTATTTGGTTTGCTTTCTCGCGGGGTATGCCCCTAGAAGTGTATCTTTCTTTCTCCCTTTAATACATCTTTATTTAGCAAAAAAAAAAAAAAAAAAAAAGTTGTTTTCAACTTCAAACATGTCTGAAATGAAGTTACAAGTTGTTTCCAACTTCAATCGATTCAATAATGAAGCTACAAGTTGTTTCTAGGCTCAAACGAGTAAAGATGAAACTAAAAGTTGTTTCGAACTTCAAACAACCGAAAATTAAGCTACAAGTTGTTTTCAACATCAAACAAGTCTGAAATTAAGCTACAAGTTGTTTCCAACTTCAATTGAGTCAATAATGAAGCTACAAGTTGTTTCCAGGCTCAAACGAGTAAAGATGAAACTAAAAGTCGTTTCCAACTTCAAACAACCGAAAATGAAGCTACAAGTTGTTTTCAACTTCAAACCTGTCTGAAATGAAGTTACAAGTTGTTTCCAACTTTCATAGAGTCAATAATGAAGCTACAAGTTGTTTCCCAGCTCAAACGAGTAAAGATGAAACTAAAAGTCGCTTCCAACTTCAAACAACCGAAAATGAAGCTACAAATGTTTTCGACTTCAAACAAGTCTGAAATGAAGCTACAAGTTGTTTCCAACTTCAATCGAGTCAATAATGAAGCTACAAGTTGTTTCCAACTTCAATCGAGTCAATAATGAAGCTACAAGTTGTTTCCAACTTCAATCGAGTCAATAATGAAGCTACAAGTTGTTTCCAGGCTCAAACGAGTAAAGATGAAACTAAAAGTTGTTTCGAACTTCAAACAACCGAAAATTAAGCTACAAGTTGTTTTCAACATCAAACAAGTCTGAAATTAAGCTACAAGTTGTTTCCAACTTCAATTGAGTCAATAATGAAGCTACAAGTTGTTTCCAGGCTCAAACGAGTAAAGATGAAACTAAAAGTCGTTTCTAACTTCAAACAACCAAAAATGAAGCTACAAGCTGTTTTCAACTTCAAACCTGTCTGAAATGAAGTCACAAGTTGTTTCAAACTTTAATCGAGTCAATAATGAAGCTACAAGTTGTTTCCCAGCTCAAACGAGTAAAGATGAAACTAAAAGTCGCTTCCAACTTCAAACAACCGAAAATGAAGCTACAAGTTGTTTTCAACTTCAAACATGTCTGAAATGAAGTTACAAGTTGTTTCCAACTTCAATCGATTCAATAATGAAGCTACAAGTTGTTTCTGGGCTCAAACGAGTAAAGATGAAACTAAAAGTTGTTTCGAACTTCAAACAACCGAAAATTAAGCTACAAGTTTTTTTCAACATCAAAGAAGTTTGAAATTAAGCTACAAGTTGTTTCCAACTTCAATCGAGTAAATAATGAAGCTACAAGTTCTTTCCGGGCTCAAACGAGTAAAGATGAAACTAAAATTTGTTTCCAACTTCAAACAACCGAAAATGAAGCTACAAATGTTTTCGACTTCAAACAAGTCTGAAATGAAGCTACAAGTTGTTTCCAACTTCAATCGAGTCAATAATGAAGCTACAAGTTGTTTCCAACTTCAATCGAGTCAATAATGAAGCTACAAGTTGTTTCCAGGCTCAAACGAGTAAAGATGAAAATAAAAGTCGTTTCCAACTTCAAACAACCGAAAATGAAGCTACAAGTTGTTTTCAACTTCAAACCTGTCTGAAATGAAGTTACAAGTTGTTTCCAACTTTCATAGAGTCAATAATGAAGCTACAAGTTGTTTCCCAGCTCAAACGAGTAAAGATGAAACTAAAAGTCGCTTCCAACTTCAAACAACCGAAAATGAAGCTACAAATGTTTTCGACTTCAAACAAGTCTGAAATGAAGCTACAAGTTGTTTCCAACTTCAATCGAGTCAATAATGAAGCTACAAGTTGTTTCCAACTTCAATCGAGTCAATAATGAAGCTACAAGTTGTTTCCAACTTCAATCGAGTCAATAATGAAGCTAAAAGTCGTTTCCAACTTCAAACAACCGAAAATGAAGCTACATGTTGTTTTCAACTTCAAACCTGTCTGAAATGAAGTTACAAGTTGTTTCCAACTTTCATAGAGTCAATAATGAAGCTACAAGTTGTTTCCCAGCTCAAACGAGTAAAGATGAAACTAAAAGTCGCTTCCAACTTCAAACAACCGAAAATGAAGCTACAAGTTGTTTTCAACTTCAAACATGTCTGAAATGAAGTTACAAGTTGTTTCCAACTTCAATCGATTCAATAATGAAGCTACAAGTTGTTTCTAGGCTCAAACGAGTAAAGATGAAACTAAAAGTTGTTTCGAACTTCAAACAACCGAAAATTAAGCTACAAGTTGTTTTCAACATCAAACAAGTCTGAAATTAAGCTACAAGTTGTTTCCAACTTCAATTGAGTCAATAATGAAGCTACAAGTTGTTTCCAGGCTCAAACGAGTAAAGATGAAACTAAAAGTCGTTTCCAACTTCAAACAACCGAAAATGAAGCTACAAGTTGTTTTCAACTTCAAACCTGTCTGAAATGAAGTTACAAGTTGTTTCCAACTTTCATAGAGTCAATAATGAAGCTACAAGTTGTTTCCCAGCTCAAACGAGTAAAGATGAAACTAAAAGTCGCTTCCAACTTCAAACAACCGAAAATGAAGCTACAAGTTGTTTTCAACTTCAAACATGTCTGAAATGAAGTTACAAGTTGTTTCCAACTTCAATCGATTCAATAATGAAGCTACAAGTTGTTTCTAGGCTCAAACGAGTAAAGATGAAACTAAAAGTTGTTTCGAACTTCAAACAACCGAAAATTAAGCTACAAGTTGTTTTCAACATCAAACAAGTCTGAAATTAAGCTACAAGTTGTTTCCAACTTCAATTGAGTCAATAATGAAGCTACAAGTTGTTTCCAGGCTCAAACGAGTAAAGATGAAACTAAAAGTCGTTTCTAACTTCAAACAACCAAAAATGAAGCTACAAGCTGTTTTCAACTTCAAACCTGTCTGAAATGAAGTCACAAGTTGTTTCAAACTTTAATCGAGTCAATAATGAAGCTACAAGTTGTTTCCCAGCTCAAACGAGTAAAGATGAAACTAAAAGTCGCTTCCAACTTCAAACAACCGAAAATGAAGCTACAAGTTGTTTTCAACTTCAAACATGTCTGAAATGAAGTTACAAGTTGTTTCCAACTTCAATCGATTCAATAATGAAGCTACAAGTTGTTTCTGGGCTCAAACGAGTAAAGATGAAACTAAAAGTTGTTTCGAACTTCAAACAACCGAAAATTAAGCTACAAGTTTTTTTCAACATCAAAGAAGTTTGAAATTAAGCTACAAGTTGTTTCCAACTTCAATCGAGTAAATAATGAAGCTACAAGTTCTTTCCGGGCTCAAACGAGTAAAGATGAAACTAAAATTTGTTTCCAACTTCAAACAACTAAAAATGAAGCTACAAGTTGTTTTCAACTTCAAACAAGTCTGAAATGAAGCTACAAGTTGTTTCCAACTTCAATCGAGTAAATAATGAAGCTACAAGTTCTTTCCGGGCTCAAACGAGTAAAGATGAAACTAAAATTTGTTTCCAACTTCAAACAACCGAAAATGAAGCTACAAATGTTTTCGACTTCAAACAAGTCTGAAATGAAGCTACAAGTTGTTTCCAACTTCAATCGAGTCAATAATGAAGCTACAAGTTGTTTCCAACTTCAATCGAGTCAATAATGAAGCTACAAGTTGTTTCCAGGCTCAAACGAGTAAAGATGAAACTAAAAGTCGTTTCCAACTTCAAACAACTGAAAATGAAGCTACAAGTTGTTTTCAACTTCAAACCTGTCTGAAATGAAGTTACAAGTTGTTTCCAACTTTCATAGAGTCAATAATGAAGCTACAAGTTGTTTCCCAGCTCAAACGAGTAAAGATGAAACTAAAAGTCGCTTCCAACTTCAAACAACCGAAAACGAAGCTACAAATGTTTTCGACTTCAAACAAGTCTGAAATGAAGCTACAAGTTGTTTCCAACTTCAATCGAGTCAATAATGAAGCTACAAGTTGTTTCCAACTTCAATCGAGTCAATAATGAAGCTACAAGTTGTTTCCAACTTCAATCGAGTCAATAATGAAGCTACAAGTTGTTTCCAGGCTCAAACGAGTAAAGATGAAACTAAAAGTCGTTTCCAACTTCAAACAACCGAAAATGAAGCTACAAGTTGTTTTCAACTTCAAACCTGTCTGAAATGAAGTTACAAGTTGTTTCCAACTTTCATAGAGTCAATAATGAAGCTACAAGTTGTTTCCCAGCTCAAACGAGTAAAGATGAAACTAAAAGTCGCTTCAAACTTCAAACAACCGAAAATGAAGCTACAAGTTGTTTTCAACTTCAAACATGTCTGAAATGAAGTTACAAGTTGTTTCCAACTTCAATCGATTCAATAATGAAGCTACAAGTTGTTTCTAGGCTCAAACGAGTAAAGATGAAACTAAAAGTTGTTTCGAACTTCAAACAACCGAAAATTAAGCTACAAGTTGTTTTCAACATCAAACAAGTCTGAAATTAAGCTACAAGTTGTTTCCAACTTCAATTGAGTCAATAATGAAGCTACAAGTTGTTTCCAGGCTCAAACGAGTAAAGATGAAACTAAAAGTCGTTTCTAACTTCAAACAACCAAAAATGAAGCTACAAGCTGTTTTCAACTTCAAACCTGTCTGAAATGAAGTCACAAGTTGTTTCAAACTTTAATCGAGTCAATAATGAAGCTACAAGTTGTTTCCCAGCTCAAACGAGTAAAGATGAAACTAAAAGTCGCTTCCAACTTCAAACAACCGAAAATGAAGCTACAAGTTGTTTTCAACTTCAAACATGTCTAAAATGAAGTTACAAGTTGTTTCCAACTTCAATCGATTCAATAATGAAGCTACAAGTTGTTTCTGGGCTCAAACGAGTAAAGATGAAACTAAAAGTTGTTTCGAACTTCAAACAACCGAAAATTAAGCTACAAGTTTTTTTCAACATCAAAGAAGTTTGAAATTAAGCTACAAGTTGTTTCCAACTTCAATCGAGTCAATAATGAAGCTACAAGTTGTTTCCGGGCTCAAACGAGTAAAGATGAAACTAAAAGTTGTTTCTAACTACAAACCACCAAAAATGAAGCTACAAGTTGTTTTCAACATCAAACAAGTCTGAAATAAAACTACAAGTTGTTTCCAACTTCAATCGACTCAATAATGAAGCTACAAGTTGTTTCTGGGCTCAAACGAGAAAAGATGAAACTAAAAGTTTTTTCGAACTTCAAACAACCGAAAATGAAGCTACAAGTTGATCAACATCAAACAAGTCTGAAATGAAGCTAAAAGTTGTTTCCAACTTGAATCGAGTCAATAATGAAGCTACAAGTTGTTTCCAACTTCAATCGAGTCAATAATGAAGCTACAAGTTGTTTCCAACTTCAATCGAGTCAATAATGAAGCTAGAAGTTGTTTCCAGGCTCAAACGAGTAAAGATGAAACTAAAAGTCGTTTCCAACTTCAAACAACCGAAAATGAAGCTACAAGTTGTTTTCAACTTCAAACCTGTCTGAAATGAAGTTACAAGTTGTTTCCAACTTTAATCGAGTCAATAATGAAGCTACAAGTTGTTTCCCAGCTCAAACGAGTAAAGATGAAACTAAAAGTTGTTTCCAACTTCAAACAACTAAAAATGAAGCTACAAGTTGTTTTCAACTTCAAACAAGTCTGAAATGAAGCTACAAGTTGTTTCCAACTTCAATCGAGTAAATAATGAAGCTACAAGTTCTTTCCGGGCTCAAACGAGTAAAGATGAAACTAAAATTTGTTTCCAACTTCAAACAACCGAAAATGAAGCTACAAATGTTTTCGACTTCAAACAAGTCTGAAATGAAGCTACAAGTTGTTTCCAACTTCAATCGAGTCAATAATGAAGCTACAAGTTGTTTCCAACTTCAATCGAGTCAATAATGAAGCTACAAGTTGTTTCCAGGCTCAAACGAGTAAAGATGAAACTAAAAGTCGTTTCCAACTTCAAACAACCGAAAATGAAGCTACAAGTTGTTTTCAACTTCAAACCTGTCTGAAATGAAGTTACAAGTTGTTTCCAACTTTCATAGAGTCAATAATGAAGCTACAAGTTGTTTCCCAGCTCAAACGAGTAAAGATGAAACTAAAAGTCGCTTCCAACTTCAAACAACCGAAAATGAAGCTACAAATGTTTTCGACTTCAAACAAGTCTGAAATGAAGCTACAAGTTGTTTCCAACTTCAATCGAGTCAATAATGAAGCTACAAGTTGTTTCCAACTTCAATCGAGTCAATAATGAAGCTACAAGTTGTTTCCAACTTCAATCGAGTCAATAATGAAGCTACAAGTTGTTTCCAGGCTCAAACGAGTAAAGATGAAACTAAAAGTCGTTTCCAACTTCAAACAACCGAAAATGAAGCTACAAGTTGTTTTCAACTTCAAACCTGTCTGAAATGAAGTTACAAGTTGTTTCCAACTTTCATAGAGTCAATAATGAAGCTACAAGTTGTTTCCCAGCTCAAACGAGTAAAGATGAAACTAAAAGTCGCTTCAAACTTCAAACAACCGAAAATGAAGCTACAAGTTGTTTTCAACTTCAAACATGTCTGAAATGAAGTTACAAGTTGTTTCCAACTTCAATCGATTCAATAATGAAGCTACAAGTTGTTTCTAGGCTCAAACGAGTAAAGATGAAACTAAAAGTTGTTTCGAACTTCAAACAACCGAAAATTAAGCTACAAGTTGTTTTCAACATCAAACAAGTCTGAAATTAAGCTACAAGTTGTTTCCAACTTCAATTGAGTCAATAATGAAGCTACAAGTTGTTTCCAGGCTCAAACGAGTAAAGATGAAACTAAAAGTCGTTTCTAACTTCAAACAACCAAAAATGAAGCTACAAGCTGTTTTCAACTTCAAACCTGTCTGAAATGAAGTTACAAGTTGTTTCCAACTTTAATCGAGTCAATAATGAAGCTACAAGTTGTTTCCCAGCTCAAACGAGTAAAGATGAAACTAAAAGTTGTTTCCAACTTCAAACAACTAAAAATGAAGCTACAAGTTGTTTTCAACTTCAAACAAGTCTGAAATGAAGCTACAAGTTGTTTCCAACTTCAATCGAGTAAATAATGAAGCTACAAGTTCTTTCCGGGCTCAAACGAGTAAAGATGAAACTAAAATTTGTTTCCAACTTCAAACAACCGAAAATGAAGCTACAAATGTTTTCGACTTCAAACAAGTCTGAAATGAAGCTACAAGTTGTTTCCAACTTCAATCGAGTCAATAATGAAGCTACAAGTTGTTTCCAACTTCAATCGAGTCAATAATGAAGCTACAAGTTGTTTCCAGGCTCAAACGAGTAAAGATGAAACTAAAAGTCGTTTCCAACTTCAAACAACCGAAAATGAAGCTACAAGTTGTTTTCAACTTCAAACCTGTCTGAAATGAAGTTACAAGTTGTTTCCAACTTTCATAGAGTCAATAATGAAGCTACAAGTTGTTTCCCAGCTCAAACGAGTAAAGATGAAACTAAAAGTCGCTTCCAACTTCAAACAACCGAAAATGAAGCTACAAATGTTTTCGACTTCAAACAAGTCTGAAATGAAGCTACAAGTTGTTTCCAACTTCAATCGAGTCAATAATGAAGCTACAAGTTGTTTCCAACTTCAATCGAGTCAATAATGAAGCTACAAGTTGTTTCCAACTTCAATCGAGTCAATAATGAAGCTACAAGTTGTTTCCAGGCTCAAACGAGTAAAGATGAAACTAAAAGTCGTTTCCAACTTCAAACAACCGAAAATGAAGCTACAAGTTGTTTTCAACTTCAAACCTGTCTGAAATGAAGTTACAAGTTGTTTCCAACTTTCATAGAGTCAATAATGAAGCTACAAGTTGTTTCCCAGCTCAAACGAGTAAAGATGAAACTAAAAGTCGCTTCAAACTTCAAACAACCGAAAATGAAGCTACAAGTTGTTTTCAACTTCAAACATGTCTGAAATGAAGTTACAAGTTGTTTCCAACTTCAATCGATTCAATAATGAAGCTACAAGTTGTTTCTAGGCTCAAACGAGTAAAGATGAAACTAAAAGTTGTTTCGAACTTCAAACAACCGAAAATTAAGCTACAAGTTGTTTTCAACATCAAACAAGTCTGAAATTAAGCTACAAGTTGTTTCCAACTTCAATTGAGTCAATAATGAAGCTACAAGTTGTTTCCAGGCTCAAACGAGTAAAGATGAAACTAAAAGTCGTTTCTAACTTCAAACAACCAAAAATGAAGCTACAAGCTGTTTTCAACTTCAAACCTGTCTGAAATGAAGTCACAAGTTGTTTCAAACTTTAATCGAGTCAATAATGAAGCTACAAGTTGTTTCCCAGCTCAAACGAGTAAAGATGAAACTAAAAGTCGCTTCCAACTTCAAACAACCGAAAATGAAGCTACAAGTTGTTTTCAACTTCAAACATGTCTAAAATGAAGTTACAAGTTGTTTCCAACTTCAATCGATTCAATAATGAAGCTACAAGTTGTTTCTGGGCTCAAACGAGTAAAGATGAAACTAAAAGTTGTTTCGAACTTCAAACAACCGAAAATTAAGCTACAAGTTTTTTTCAACATCAAAGAAGTTTGAAATTAAGCTACAAGTTGTTTCCAACTTCAATCGAGTCAATAATGAAGCTACAAGTTGTTTCCGGGCTCAAACGAGTAAAGATGAAACTAAAAGTTGTTTCTAACTACAAACCACCAAAAATGAAGCTACAAGTTGTTTTCAACATCAAACAAGTCTGAAATAAAACTACAAGTTGTTTCCAACTTCAATCGACTCAATAATGAAGCTACAAGTTGTTTCTGGGCTCAAACGAGAAAAGATGAAACTAAAAGTTTTTTCGAACTTCAAACAACCGAAAATGAAGCTACAAGTTGATCAACATCAAACAAGTCTGAAATGAAGCTAAAAGTTGTTTCCAACTTGAATCGAGTCAATAATGAAGCTACAAGTTGTTTCCAACTTCAATCGAGTCAATAATGAAGCTACAAGTTGTTTCCAACTTCAATCGAGTCAATAATGAAGCTAGAAGTTGTTTCCAGGCTCAAACGAGTAAAGATGAAACTAAAAGTCGTTTCCAACTTCAAACAACCGAAAATGAAGCTACAAGTTGTTTTCAACTTCAAACCTGTCTGAAATGAAGTTACAAGTTGTTTCCAACTTTAATCGAGTCAATAATGAAGCTACAAGTTGTTTCCCAGCTCAAACGAGTAAAGATGAAACTAAAAGTTGTTTCCAACTTCAAACAACTAAAAATGAAGCTACAAGTTGTTTTCAACTTCAAACAAGTCTGAAATGAAGCTACAAGTTGTTTCCAACTTCAATCGAGTAAATAATGAAGCTACAAGTTCTTTCCGGGCTCAAACGAGTAAAGATGAAACTAAAATTTGTTTCCAACTTCAAACAACCGAAAATGAAGCTACAAATGTTTTCGACTTCAAACAAGTCTGAAATGAAGCTACAAGTTGTTTCCAACTTCAATCGAGTCAATAATGAAGCTACAAGTTGTTTCCAACTTCAATCGAGTCAATAATGAAGCTACAAGTTGTTTCCAGGCTCAAACGAGTAAAGATGAAACTAAAAGTCGTTTCCAACTTCAAACAACCGAAAATGAAGCTACAAGTTGTTTTCAACTTCAAACCTGTCTGAAATGAAGTTACAAGTTGTTTCCAACTTTCATAGAGTCAATAATGAAGCTACAAGTTGTTTCCCAGCTCAAACGAGTAAAGATGAAACTAAAAGTCGCTTCCAACTTCAAACAACCGAAAATGAAGCTACAAATGTTTTCGACTTCAAACAAGTCTGAAATGAAGCTACAAGTTGTTTCCAACTTCAATCGAGTCAATAATGAAGCTACAAGTTGTTTCCAACTTCAATCGAGTCAATAATGAAGCTACAAGTTGTTTCCAACTTCAATCGAGTCAATAATGAAGCTACAAGTTGTTTCCAGGCTCAAACGAGTAAAGATGAAACTAAAAGTCGTTTCCAACTTCAAACAACCGAAAATGAAGCTACAAGTTGTTTTCAACTTCAAACCTGTCTGAAATGAAGTTACAAGTTGTTTCCAACTTTCATAGAGTCAATAATGAAGCTACAAGTTGTTTCCCAGCTCAAACGAGTAAAGATGAAACTAAAAGTCGCTTCCAACTTCAAACAACCGAAAATGAAGCTACAAGTTGTTTTCAACTTCAAACATGTCTGAAATGAAGTTACAAGTTGTTTCCAACTTCAATCGATTCAATAATGAAGCTACAAGTTGTTTCTAGGCTCAAACGAGTAAAGATGAAACTAAAAGTTGTTTCGAACTTCAAACAACCGAAAATTAAGCTACAAGTTGTTTTCAACATCAAACAAGTCTGAAATTAAGCTACAAGTTGTTTCCAACTTCAATTGAGTCAATAATGAAGCTACAAGTTGTTTCCAGGCTCAAACGAGTAAAGATGAAACTAAAAGTCGTTTCTAACTTCAAACAACCAAAAATGAAGCTACAAGCTGTTTTCAACTTCAAACCTGTCTGAAATGAAGTCACAAGTTGTTTCAAACTTTAATCGAGTCAATAATGAAGCTACAAGTTGTTTCCCAGCTCAAACGAGTAAAGATGAAACTAAAAGTCGCTTCCAACTTCAAACAACCGAAAATGAAGCTACAAGTTGTTTTCAACTTCAAACATGTCTGAAATGAAGTTACAAGTTGTTTCCAACTTCAATCGATTCAATAATGAAGCTACAAGTTGTTTCTGGGCTCAAACGAGTAAAGATGAAACTAAAAGTTGTTTCGAACTTCAAACAACCGAAAATTAAGCTACAAGTTTTTTTCAACATCAAAGAAGTTTGAAATTAAGCTACAAGTTGTTTCCAACTTCAATCGAGTCAATAATGAAGCTACAAGTTGTTTCCGGGCTCAAACGATTAAAGATGAAACTAAAAGTTGTTTCTAACTACAAACCACCAAAAATGAAGCTACAAGTTGTTTTCAACATCAAACAAGTCTGAAATAAAACTACAAGTTGTTTCCAACTTCAATCGACTCAATAATGAAGCTACAAGTTGTTTCTGGGCTCAAACGAGAAAAGATGAAACTAAAAGTTTTTTCGAACTTCAAACAACCGAAAATGAAGCTACAAGTTGATCAACATCAAACAAGTCTGAAATGAAGCTAAAAGTTGTTTCCAACTTGAATCGAGTCAATAATGAAGCTACAAGTTGTTTCCAACTTCAATCGAGTCAATAATGAAGCTACAAGTTGTTTCCAACTTCAATCGAGTCAATAATGAAGCTAGAAGTTGTTTCCAGGCTCAAACGAGTAAAGATGAAACTAAAAGTCGTTTCCAACTTCAAACAACCGAAAATGAAGCTACAAGTTGTTTTCAACTTCAAACCTGTCTGAAATGAAGTTACAAGTTGTTTCCAACTTTAATCGAGTCAATAATGAAGCTACAAGTTGTTTCCCAGCTCAAACGAGTAAAGATGAAACTAAAAGTTGTTTCCAACTTCAAACAACTAAAAATGAAGCTACAAGTTGTTTTCAACTTCAAACAAGTCTGAAATGAAGCTACAAGTTGTTTCCAACTTCAATCGAGTAAATAATTAAGCTACAAGTTCTTTCCGGGCTCAAACGAGTAAAGATGAAACTAAAAGTTGTTTCCAACTTCAAACAACCGAAAATGAAGCTACAAATGTTTTCGACTTCAAACAAGTCTGAAATGAAGCTACAAGTTGTTTCTCTCTCTAGAAATTTCCTCTCCCTTCTCTCTAGGATAGAACCCCTTAACCCTAACCCTAATTTCAGCCGCTCTCCTTCTCTAGCCCCTCTCTTCTCAAATCCAAACCCATCAGCCTTATTCATCTTCTTCCCTAAACTCTCTCACCTATATTTCTTAGTTATATTTTATCAAACACTTATTATTAAACACCTATTTTCCCACTTTCTCTCGCCTCCATGGATACGAATGTTGACTCACAGGGCTTTGCTGTCGACCATGATGGTGTACGTCTTGAGGACACCATTCCTGATGGAGGTGCTCCTTTTGCTATCTCAGGTGCCGTTTTTCAAGAGCTTTTCGCTGGATCTGGAAAAGAGGGTTTTGTCGAGGCTCCCCATCTTGAAGCTAATGTTGATGTGGGCTTAAATGGAGCTGTGCAGAGTAGCTCTGGAGGCATCCATGTGACTGATGATGTTACTGTTGAAGACTACGTGTCTAGTGACGAGGAGCCCCTTTCCCCAAACTCAGCCTTTGCGCACTGCAAGATGGGCACAAGTGCCACGGTTCACGCTGTGCTGCAGACTTCTAAACATGAGCGTGACGCTCTCATTCGAACCAGGAAAAAGCTCGCTAATGTTCTCTCTTTCCTCAAGTCCAAGGGTTTTACTGAAGAAAATGTTCTTGAGGCCTGTTCTGAGTCTCCTCTTATGGTGAGAGATGATTTTGGCCTACCGATGTTGGAGAAAAAGTCTGGTGTGAATATTGCCTCTAAGGTGTTTGATAAAAACCTTCAAAGCCCTGTCGAGGGTTTATGTTCGAAAGCTAGTATTTCTGATGAGCCTAAATGTAATCCAGATCCGTTTAAGGATAAGCTAAAGGAAAAAATTGATGATGCCTCTCTTTCCAATCAGAATCATCTTCCCTCGAAGGTGCGTGATATATCTACTATTAGTGGTGATGTCAAAAAATCTTGGACCCAAGTGGTGAATGAATCTTTGCCAACGGTTCATCCTATTCAGTTTGATCATATTCAACTCCCTGTTGGGGTAACGAAAATCTCACCTCCCGTGAAAGTGTTAAAGCATGGTAACGACAAATTCAAAAATTGTTTGGTGGGTACTTTTTCAAAGGGAATTCTTTCGTATGCTAAAGTTCTTGAGTTTGCTCAGAAGACTTGGGGTCATAAAGGTTTGCTTCATGTTTCGCAAAAAGACAGCCATACATTCCTCTTTCGTTTCAAAGAGAGTAATAATATTAATGGCATTTTAGCTCGTGGTACTTGGTTTGTTGAGCGTCGTCCACTCATTCTTCACCCTTGGGGGTGAATCCTTGTCATAAAACAAGCATGCCACTTTGGGTCAAGTTTGAAAATGTGCCCGACTCATACTGGACTAGGGAAGGCCTTAGTTGGCTCTCTAGTAGTATTGGGAAGCCTTTGTGTGCTGATTCTAACACCTCTCGCTTGGAGGTTCTTCCCTTCGCAAAACTCTGTGTTGAATATGAAATCGGGAATTCTCTGCCTACTTGTTTGGACGTTGAAGTTCTTGATCCTGTTTCGGAGAAAATTTCGTTATAGAAAGTCTTGGTTAGCTACCCTGCTAAGCCACTTGTTTGTGTTGCTTGTAAATCTTTAGGTCACTTGGTTGGGGCATGTCCTAAAGTTACTAGACAGTGGGCTAAGAAAGACAAGATTGAGCTCCTGGTCCTTCCTCAGCTGTACAGTTGCCTATATCTGGTGACTCGTCTGATGTTCTAAATAAGCAAGCACCAATCCCCACTGTGCATCCTCTCGTTTGTGAAGGGAATCCTTCTTCTGCTGAGACAAATGGTGATTCTGACTGGCAGCAAGTGAAAAGGAAAGCTCCTCTCCCTCCAAATCAGTCTAACCCTGTTGCAAAAAGTTCTGATACTTGTCCTCCTCATGAGATTAATGCCACGTCTGCGAGCTCGATGCCAATCTATGCAGCTCTTACCCGTACTATGTCTAAAAGTCAGCTGAAGAAAGCACGAAGATCTGGGGGAAAAACCCCCCCATTTAAACATTAATCCTTGTTTAGATGATTTTTTGTTCCTACAATACGCGCGGGCTCAACAATAAGATCTCCTTTTACAAGGATTTCATTGCTTCTAATAAACTTGGCCTTATAGCCCTGGTTGAAACACACGTGAAAAAGGAAAGTGCCTCTTTTGTTTCTAAACTTGTAGCACCCAAGTTTAATTGGCAGTTTAATTATGAACATCACCCCAATGGCAGAATTTGGTTAGGATGGGATCCTGACTTGTGGAGCATCTCCAGCATTAAGATTCACGCTCAACACATATCTTGTAAAATATGCTCTGTGGCCTCTAGAGTTGAGTTCTTTGCCTCTTTTATTTATGCTTCTAATTGCTACATTGAACGCAGACTGTTATGGGATGACTTGTTATTGTTTAAACATAGTCTAAATGATGATTCTCCTTGGGTTTTGTCGGGTGATTTTAATGTTTGTCTTAGCTTTGAAGATACTAATAATTTTTCTGGTTTCTCTACTGATATGGTGGAGTTTAAATCTGCTGTTGACTTACTTGAAGTTCTTGACTTGCAATTTTCTGGAAACTTGTTTACCTGGTGGAATTGCAGTCTTACCTCTCCTGTTTATAAAAAATTGGATCGAGTTATGGTGAATGAAGCATGGTTGTCCCTATTTCCTATGTCTAAGGCTAATTTCCTTGCTCGTGGTCTCTCGGATCACAACCCTGCTATGATCTTTCTGGGTATCCATCATGAGAGATTGAAGAAGCCTTTTCAAAATTTTCAATTCATCATTGATCACCCTGATTTTGCTGCCACTGTTCAGGATGCTTGGAGCTCACATATTGATGGTGATCCATGGTTCGTTTTATCCTCGAAATTGAAACGAGTGAAAGCCTCATTAAAGAACCTAAATCGTGTCTCTGGAAACCTCCATGAGGTTGTTCTTTCTTCTAAAAGAGCTCTGCTAGAGTTTCAAGATAATATGCCCCCTCATCCATCTGTTGAAATGTTATCAAACGAAGCAAATCTCTGTGATCAATTACGTCGTGCTCTTTCTGATGAAGAATCATTTCTCCGCCAAAAGTCCAGGGTAAAGTGGCTAGCTTTGGGTGATGGCAACAATTCTTTCTTCCATCAGTCGTGCAAGAATCGCTGGAATGTGAATAAAATTTTAATGCTTGAAGACGACTTAGGTAATTCATTTACCGAGCACAAGGATATTGCAAAGCTTGCTGTAGATTATTATCAAAAGCTTTTGGGTTCCACTCAATCTGCAGACCAGTTTGACAGTCTGTATCAAAATGTGGAATTGCCTACTCTCTCTGAAGCTCAATGTCGGTTTCTTGATGCTCCCTTTTTGGACCAAGAGATCTTCTCCGTTTTTCAGCACATGGCAAAACATAAAAGTCCAGGCCCCGATGGCCTTACTCCGGAATTTTTCCTTGCTGCTTGGAGTATAATTGGTTCTGATGTAACAAAAGGTGTTCAATACTTCTTTAGCTGCTGTGATCTTCCTCGGAATGTTAATGCCACGGCTATTGCTCTCATTCCTAAATGCTCGAATCCATCTAAGATAGAGCATTTCAGACCCATTTCTTGTTGTAACACCTTATACAAATGTATAGGCAAATTGCTCGCTGGAAGGATCAAACGGGTTATTTCTTCTCTCATTTCACTCAATCAGTCAGCCTTTGTCCCCAAGCGCATCATCGGAGATAATATCATGCTTGTTCAAGCTATTTGTAAAGATTACCACAAATCTGATGGTATACCAAGATGTGCGTTTAAACTTGATATTCACAAGGCATTCGAAAGCTTAAATTGGAGCTTTCTCTTCAATACTCTTCATGCCATGAATTTTCCTCCCACCTTCATCAAATGGATTAACCAATGCGTTACTGGCTGTATGCTCTCTATCAAGATTAATGGAGTTCTTGAGGGGGTTTTCAAGTGCAAAAATGGACTAAGACAGGGAGACCCCCTTTCTCCCTATCTCTTTGTCCTTAGTATGGAGGTTCTGACTAGATACCTGAATTATATGCTTAACTCTGAGGCTTCGTTTAATTTTCACTGGCGTACTCAACAACTGCAGCTCAGCCACGTAATATTTGCAGACGACATTTTCTTGTTCTGTAAAGGCAATTCTCAGTCCATCAATTTATTGCTTGACTCTGTTCTTGAGTTTTCAAATGCTTCGGGATTACAGCTTAATAAAGGCAAGTGTATGGGTTTTTTCAGTTGTGTCCCGGACAATGTCATTTCTGAAACACTGCAAAATTATGGGTTCCAATTAGGTGAGTTGCCAATTAAGTACCTAGGCCTCCCTTTAATCACTGGCAGACTAAATGAAGTTCTTTGTGCTCCTCTGTTTCATCGTTTGAGTTAGAAAATTGAGAGTTAGACAGTAAAGATTCTTCGCTACAGTGGGCGTTTGCAACTTATAAAATCGGTCTTACAAAGCATTCAAGTTTACTGGTCAATGTACCTATTCTTACCGAAAGGGGTGCTTAAACGAATTCAGTCCATGCTTGCCAAATTCCTCTGGGGTGGAAATCTTCACTCAAGCTGCCATTACAAAGTCGCTTGGGCTGATTGTTGTTTTAAAAAAGAAGAAGGTGGTTTGGGTCTACGGGATGTCTTTGAATGGAATAAGGCTGCAATTCTTTTCCAAATCTGGCGGCTTTCCTCGCTTGACACTTCTTCTTTGTGGCTTTTATGGGTCCATTCTTGCCTCCTCAAACGCAAGCATTTTTGGTCAGCAAAAATTCCATACAAATGCCCATGGAATCTTCGGAAAATCTTTAATATGAGAAGAGAAGCGCTTCGTTTTATCTCTTACGAAGTTATGGAGGGTTCACACTTCAAATTCTGGTATGATCTTTGGCTAATCTCTGAGCCTTTAATTGAAAGATTTGGAGTCAGTATAGTTTCTGTGATGGATTCTACCCCCAATGCACTTGTTGGCTCGGCAATTCTAAATGGTCAGTGGGTGATTTCTGATTCAAATGATTACAGAGCTGCTCAGATTCGTACTCTGCTTAATAGCTGTCAAATTAAAAATAAGGATACTGTGTTATGGAACAATGAATCACTCGTTAGTCTTGGAACAGTTTGGGAGACTATACGTAGGAGAGGAAGTTCTCAACCATGGATACCGTTGATATGGAATCAGTTTCACATTCCATCTTGCTCTTTTATTTCTTGGCTCGCATGCCGTGATAGACTCTCCACCAAGGACAGGATGTGGAACATTCAAATGGCTGTGGACCCTGTTTGTTGTCTCTGTCGGAGTGAAGCTGAAAGTGGGGAGCACATTTTCGCCTCGTGTCCTTATACTTTCTTATTAATGCGTGCATGCCCATTCTCTCTAACTCTTAGCTGGAATGATTGGCTCCAGGGGAACTTCTTTGTGGATAATTTAACTAGCTTTGAAAAACAATTGGCTTACCTTTACATAACGGTGGTTATCTATTTGGTGTGGAAAGAGCGTAATAACCGTGTGCATGAAAAGGGAAGCACGAATGTTGGCCACCTGCATAGTCTTATAAAACGAATGTATAGAGAAAAATTATTCTCTTCGCCTTTATTTCGTAGAAAGTTATGTGATAACCCCCATCTTAGCCAAATTCTGTATTAATTTTATTAGAATATTGGTGGACTGATGCTTTATAGTCTGACTTGTTTAGTTGTTTAGTTGGGAAGGTCCATTCTGTTTTGGAATCTTCCCTTTTAAATCAGTTCCGCGGGGTATGCCCCTAGATTATGTAATTCTCTTTTGTCTTAATACAATTTTCAATTAGCAAAAAAAAAAAAAAACTTCAATCGAGTCAATAATGAAGCTACAAGTTGTTTTCAACTTCAATCGAGTCAATAATGAAGCTACAAGTTGTTTCCAAGCTCAAACGAGTAAAGATGAAACTAAAAGTCGTTTCCAACTTCAAACAACCGAAAATGAAGCTACAAGTTGTTTTCAACTTCAAACAAGTCTTAAATGAAGCTACAAGTTGTTTCCAACTTCAATCGAGTCAATAATGAAGCTACAAGTTGTTTCCCGGCTCAAACGAGTAAAGATGAAACTAAAAGTTGTTTCCAACTTCAAACAACCGAAAATGAAGCTACAAGTTGTTTTCAACATCAATCAAGTCTGAAATGAAGCTACAAGTTGTTTCCAACTTCAATCGATTCAATAATGAAGCTACAAGTTGTTTCTGGGCTCAAACGAGTAAAGATGAAACTAAAAGTTGTTTCAAACTTCAAACAACCGAAAATTAAGCTACAAGTTGTTTTCAACATCAAACAAGTCTGAAATTAAGCTACAAGTTGTTTCCAACTTCAATTGAGTCAATAATGAAGCTACAAGTTGTTTCCAGGCTCAAACGAGTAAAGATGAAACTAAAAGTTGTTTCTAACTTCAAACAACCAAAAATGAAGCTACAAGCTGTTTTCAACTTCAAACCTGTCTGAAATGAAGTTACAAGTTGTTTCCAACTTTAATCGAGTCAATAATGAAGCTACAAGTTGTTTCCCAGCTCAAACGAGTAAAGATGAAACTAAAAGTCGCTTCCAACTTCAAACAACCGAAAATGAAGCTACAAGTTGTTTTCAACTTCAAACATGTCTGAAATGAAGTTACAAGTTGTTTCCAACTTCAATCGATTCAATAATGAAGCTACAAATTGTTTCTGGGCTCAAACGAGTAAAGATGAAACTAAAAGTTGTTTCGAACTTCAAACAACCGAAAATTAAGCTACAAGTTTTTTTCAACATCAAACAAGTTTGAAATTAAGCTACAAGTTGTTTCCAACTTCAATCGAGTCAATAATGAAGCTACAAGTTGTTTCCGGGCTCAAACGAGTAAAGATGAAACTAAAAGTTGTTTCTAACTTCAAACAACCAAAAATGAAGCTACAAGTTGTTTTCAACATCAAACAAGTCTGAAATAAAACTACAAGTTGTTTCAAACTTCAATCGACTCAATAATGAAGCTACAAGTTGTTTCTGGGCTCAAACGAGAAAAGATGAAACTAAAAGTTTTTTCGAACTTCAAACAACCGAAAATGAAGCTACAAGTTGATCAACATCAAACAAGTCTGAAATGAAGCTAAAAGTTGTTTCCAACTTGAATCGAGTCAATAATGAAGCTACAAGTTGTTTCCAACTTCAATCGAGTCAATAATGAAGCTACAAGTTGTTTCCAACTTCAATCGAGTCAATAATGAAGCTACAAGTTGTTTCCAGGCTCAAACGAGTAAAGATGAAACTAAAAGTTGTTTCCAACTTCAAACAACCAAAAATGAAGCTACAAGTTGTTTTCAACTTCAAACCTGTCTGAAATGAAGCTACAAGTTGTTTCCAACTTCAATCAAGTCAATAATGAAGCTACAAGTTGTTTCCGGGCTCAAACGAGTAAAGATGAAACTAAAAGACTTCAAACAACCGAAAATGAAGCTACAAGTTGTTTTCAACATCAAACAAGTCTTAAATGAAGCTACAAGTTGTTTCCAACTTCAATCGAGTCAATAATGAAGCTACAAGTTGTTTCCCGGCTCAAACGAGTAAAGATGAAACTAAAAGTTGTTTCCAACTTCAAACAACCGAAAATGAAGCTACAAGTTGTTTTCAACATCAATCAAGTCTGAAATGAAGCTACAAGTTGTTTCCAACTTCAATCGAGTCAATAATGAAGCTACAAGTTGTTTCCGGGCTCAAACGAGTAAAGATGAAACTTAAAGTTGTTTCTAACTTCAAACAACCGAAAATGAAGCTACAAGTTGTTTTCAACATCAAACAAGTCTGCAATAAAGCTACAAGTTCTTTCCAACTTCAATCGAGTCAATAATGAAGTTACAAGTTGTTTCCGGGCTCAAACGAGTAAAGATGAAACTAAAAGTTGTTTCCAACTTCAAACAACGAAAAATGAAGCTACAAATGTTTTCAACTTCAAACAAGTCTGAAATGAAGCTACAAGTTGTTTCTAACTTCAATCGAGTCAATAATGAAGCTACAAGTTGTTTCCAACTTCAATCGAGTCAATAATGAAGCTACAAGTTGTTTCCAACTTCAATCGAGTCAATAATGAAGCTACAAGTTGTTTCCAACTTCAATCGAGTCAATAATGAAGCTACAAGTTGTTTTCGGGCTCAAACGAGTAAAGATGAAACTAAAAGTCGTTTCCAACTTCAAACAACCGAAAATGAAGCTACAAGTTATTTTCAACTTCAAACCTGTCTAAAATGAAGTTACAAGTTGTTTCCAACTTCAATCGAGTCAATAATGAAGCTAAAAGTTGTTTTCAACTTCAAACATGTCTGAAATGAAGTTACAAGTTGTTTCCAACTTCAATCGATTCAATAATGAAGCTACAAGTTGTTTCTGGGCTCAAACGAGTAAAGATGAAACTAAAAGTTGTTTCGAACTTCAAACAACCGAAAATTAAGCTACATGTTGTTTTCAACATCAAACAAGTCTGAAATTAAGCTACAAGTTGTTTCCAACTTCAATTGAGTCAATAATGAAGCTACAAGTTGTTTCCAAGCTCAAACTAGTAAAGATGAAACTAAAAGTTGTTTCTAACTTCAAACAACCAAAAATGAAGCTACAAGCTGTTTTCAACTTCAAACCTGTCTGAAATGAAGTTACAAGTTGTTTCCAACTTTAATCGAGTCAATAATGAAGCTACAAGTTGTTTCCCAGCTCAAACGAGTAAAGATGAAACTAAAAGTCGCTTCCAACTTCAAACAACCGAAAATGAAGCTACAAGTTGTTTTCAACTTCAAACATGTCTGAAATGAAGGTACAAGTTGTTTCCAACTTCAATCGATTCAATAATGAAGCTACAAGTTGTTTCTGGGCTCAAACGAGTAAAGATGAAACTAAAAGTTGTTTCGAACTTCAAACAACCGAAAATTAAGCTACAAGTTTTTTTCAACATCAAACAAGTTTGAAATTAAGCTACAAGTTGTTTCCAACTTCAATCGAGTCAATAATGAAGCTACAAGTTGTTTCCGGGCTCAAACGAGTAAAGATGAAACTAAAAGTTGTTTCTTACTTCAAACAACCAAAAATGAAGCTACAAGTTGTTTTCAACATCAAACAAGTCTGAAATAAAACTACAAGTTGTTTCCAACTTCAATCGACTCAATAATGAAGCTACAAGTTGTTTCTGGGCTCAAACGAGAAAAGATGAAACTAAAAGTTTTTTCGAACTTCAGACAACCGAAAATGAAGCTACAAGTTGATCAACATCAAACAAGTCTGAAATGAAGCTAAAAGTTGTTTCCAACTTTAATCGAGTCAATAATGAAGCTACAAGTTGTTTCCGGGCTCAAACGAGTAAAGATGAAACTAAAAGTTGTTTCGAAATTCAAACAACCGAAAATGAAGCTACAAGTTGATTTCAACATAATACAAGTCTGAAATGAAGCTACAAGTTGTTTCCAACTTTAATCGAGTCAATAATGAAGCTACAAGTTGTTTCGGGGCTCAAACGAGAAAAGATGAAACTAAAAGTTGTTTCAAACTTCAAACAACCGAAAATGAAGCTACAAGTTGATCAACATCAAACAAGTCTGAAATAAAACTACAAGTTGTTTCCAACTTCAATCGACTCAATAATGAAGCTACAAGTTGTTTCTGGGCTCAAACGAGAAAAGATGAAACTAAAAGTTGTTTCGAACTTCAAACAACCGAAAATGAAGCTACAAGTTGTTTCCAACATCAAACAAGTCTGAAATAAAACTACAAGTTGTTTCCAACTTCAATCGACTCAATAATGAAGCTACAAGTTGTTTCTGGGCTCAAACGAGAAAAGATGAAACTAAAAGTTGTTTCGAACTTTAAACAACCGAAAATGAAGCTACAAGTTGATCAACATCAAACAAGTCTGAAATGAAGCTAAAAGTTGTTTCCAACTCCAATCGAGTCAATAATGAAGCTACAAGTTGTTTCTGGGCTCAAACGAGTAAAGATGAAACTAAAAGTTGTTTCCAACTTCAAACAACGAAAAATGAAGCTACAAATGTTTTCAACTTCAAACAAGTCTGAAATGAAGCTACAAGTTGTTTCCAACTTCAATCGAGTCAATAATGAAGCTACAAGTTGTTTCCAACTTCAATCGAGTCAATAATGAAGCTACAAGTTGTTTCCAACTTCAATCGAGTCAATAATGAAGCTACAAGTTGTTTCCGGGCTCAAACGAGTAAAGATGAAACTAAAAGTCGTTTCCAACTTCAAACAACCGAAAATGAAGCTACAAGTTATTTTCAACTTCAAACCTGTCTAAAATGAAGTTACAAGTTGTTTCCAACTTTAATCGAGTCAATAATGAAGCTACAAGTTGTTTTCAACTTCAAACATGTCTGAAATGAAGTTACAAGTTGTTTCCAACTTCAATCGATTCAGTAATGAAGCTACAAGTTGTTTATGGGCTCAAACGAGTAAAGATGAAACTAAAAAACTTCAAACAACCGAAAATGAAGCTACAAGTTGTTTTCAACATCAAACAAGTCTTAAATGAAGCTACAAGTTGTTTCCAACTTCAATCGAGTCAATAATGAAGCTACAAGTTGTTTCCGGGCTCAAACGAGTAAAGATGAAACTAAAAGTTGTTTCCAACTTCAAACAACCGAAAATGAAGCTACAAGTTGTTTTCAACATCAATCAAGTCTGAAATGAAGCTACAAGTTGTTTCCAACTTCAATCGAGTCAATAATGAAGCTACAAGTTGTTTCCGGGCTCAAACGAGTAAAGATGAAACTTAAAGTTGTTTCTAACTTCAAACAACCGAAAATGAAGCTACAAGTTGTTTTCAACATCAAACAAGTCTGCAATAAAGCTACAAGTTGTTTCCAACTTCAATCGAGTCAATAATGAAGTTACAAGTTGTTTCCGGGCTCAAACGAGTAAAGATGAAACTAAAAGTTGTTTCCAACTTCAAACAACGAAAAATGAAGCTACAAATGTTTTCAACTTCAAACAAGTCTGAAATGAAGCAGCTAGCTTACCTTTATATTACAGTGGTTATATATTTGGTTTGGAAGGAGCGTAACAGCCGAGTGCATGATGGAAGTATGACTGTGGACAATCTTCACAGGCTAATTAAAACAATGTATAGAGAAAAATTATTCTCTTGCCCTTATTTAGAAGGAAATTATGTGATTCTCCCCAACTTAGCCACATTTTTGTATTAGTTGTGTAGTTGTTAGTTGTGTGTTTTAGTGATGATTTGGCTGGTCTAGTTGGGAGGCTTTTCTGTCTTTCATTATGGACTCGATTGAAGTGGGAAACAACTTGTAGCTTAATTTCAAACTTGTTTGATGTTGAAAAAAACTTGTAGCTTAATTTTCGGTTGTTTGAAGTTCGAAACAACTTTTAGTTTCATCTTTACTCGTTTGAGCCCAGAAACAACTTGTAGCTTCATTATTGAATCGATTGAAGTTGGAAACAACTTGTAAACTTCATTTCAGACATGTTTGAAGTTGAAACAACTTGTAGCTTCATTTTCGGTTGTTTGAAGTTGAAGCGACTTTTAGTTTCATCTTTACTCGTTTTGAGCTGGGAAACAACTTGTAGCTTCATTATTGAATCGATTGAAGTTGGAAACAACTTGTAACTTCATTTCAGACAGGTTTGAAGTTGAAAACAACTTGTAGCTTCAGTTTTCGGTTGTTTGAAGTTGAAGCGACTTTTAGTTTCATCTTTACTCGTTTGACCTGGAAACAACTTGTAGCTTCATTATTGACTCGATTGAAGTTGGAAACAACTTGTAGCTTCATTATTGACTCGATTGAAGTTGGAAACAACTTGTAGCTTCATTATTGACTCGATTCAAGTTGGAAACAACTTTTAGCTTCATTCAGACTTGTTTGATGTTGATCAACTTGTAGCTTCATTTTCGGTTGTTTGAAGTTCGAAAAAACTTTTAGTTTCATCTTTTCTCGTTTGAGCCAAGAAACAACTTTTAGCTTCATTATTGAGTCGATTGAAGTTGGAAACAACTTGTGGTTTTATTTCAGACTTGTTTGATGTTGAAAACAACTTGTAGCTTCATTTTTGGTTGTTTGAAGTTAGAAACAACTTTTAGTTTCATCTTTACTCGTTTGAGCCCGGAAACAACTTGTAGCTTCATTATTGACTCGATTAAAAGTTGGAAACAACTTTTAGCTTCATTTCAGACTTGTTTGATGTTGATCAACTTGTAGCTTCATTTTCGGTTGTTTGAAGTTCGAAACAACTTTTAGTTTCATCTTTACTCGTTTGAGCCCAGAAACAACTTGTAGCTTCATTATTGAGTCGATTGAAGTTGGAAACAACTTGTAGTTTTATTTCAGACTTGTTTGATGTTGATCAACTTTTTTTTTTTTTTGATAATTGATGTTGATGATCAACTTGTTAGCTTCATTTTCGGTTGTTTGAAGTTTGAAACAACTTTTAGTTTCATCTTTTCTCGTTGAGCCCCGAAACAACTTGTAGCTTCATTATTGACTCGATTAAAATTGGAAACAACTTGTAGCTTCATTTCAGACTTGTATTATGTTGAAATCAACTTGTAGCTTCATTTTCGGTTGTTTGAATTTCGAAACAACTTTTAGTTTCATCTTTACTCGTTTGAGCCCGGAAACAACTTGTAGCTTCATTATTGACTCGATTAAAGTTGGAAACAACTTTTAGCTTCATTTCAGACTTGTTTGATGTTGATCAACTTGTAGCTTCATTTTCGGTTGTTTGAAGTTCGAAAAAACTTTTAGTTTCATCTTTCTCGTTGAGCCCAGAAACAACTTGTAGCTTCATTATTGAGTCGATTGAAGTTGGAAACAACTTGTAGTTTTATTTCAGACTTGTTTGATGTTGAAAACAACTTGTAGCTTCATTTTGGTTGTTTGAAGTTAGAAACAACTTTTAGTTTCATCTTTACTCGTTTGAGCCCGGAAACAACTTGTAGCTTCATTATTGACTCGATTGAAGTTGGAAACAACTTGTAGCTTAATTTCAAACTTGTTTGATGTTGAAAAAAACTTGTAGCTTAATTTTCGGTTGTTTGAAGTTCGAAACAACTTTTAGTTTCATCTTTACTCGTTTGAGCCCAGAAACAACTTGTAGCTTCATAATTGAATCGATTGAAGTTGGAAACAACTTGTAACTTCATTTCAGACATGTTTGAACTTGAAAACAACTTGTAGCTTCATTTTCGGTTGTTTGAAGTTGGAAGCGACTTTTAGTTTCATCTTTACTCGTTTGAGCTGGGAAACAACTTGTAGCTTCATTATTGACTCGATTAAAGTTGGAAACAACTTGTAACTTCATTTCAGACAGGTTTGAAGTTGAAAACAACTTGTAGCTTCATTTTCGGTTGTTTGAAGTTGGAAACGACTTTTAGTTTCATCTTTACTCGTTTGAGCCTGGAAACAACTTGTAGCTTCATTATTGACTCGATTGAAGTTGGAAACAACTTGTAGCTTCATTATTGACTCGATTGAAGTTGGAAACAACTTGTAGCTTCATTATTGACTCGATTAAAGTTGGAAACAACTTTTAGCTTCATTTCAGACTTGTTTGATGTTGATCAACTTGTAGTTTCATTTTCGGTTGTTTGAAGTTCGAAAAAAACTTTTAGTTTCATCTTTTCTCGTTTGAGCCCAGAAACAACTTGTAGCTTCATTATTGAGTCGATTGAAGTTGGAAACAACTTGTGGTTTTATTTCAGACTTGTTTGATGTTGAAAACAACTTGTAGCTTCATTTTTGGTTGTTGAAGTTAGAAACAACTTTTAGTTTCATCTTTACTCGTTTGAGCCCGGAAACAACTTGTAGCTTCATTATTGACTCGATTGAAGTTGGAAACAACTTGTAGCTTAATTTCAAACTTGTTTGATGTTGAAAAAACTTGTAGCTTAATTTTCGGTTGTTTGAAGTTCGAAACAACTTTTAGTTTCATCTTTACTCGTTTGAGCCCAGAAACAACTTGTAGCTTCATTATTGAATCGATTGAAGTTGGAAACAACTTGTAACTTCATTTCAGACATGTTTGAAGTTGAAAACAACTTGTAGCTTCATTTTCGGTTGTTTGAAGTTGGAAGCGACTTTTAGTTTCATCTTTACTCGTTTGAGCTGGGAAACAACTTGTAGCTTCATTATTGACTCGATTAAAGTTGGAAACAACTTGTAACTTCATTTCAGACAGGTTTGAAGTTGAAAACAGCTTGTAGCTTCATTTTTGGTTGTTTGAAGTTGGAAACAACTTTTAGTTTCATCTTTACTCGTTTGAGCCTGGAAACAACTTGTAGCTTCATTATTGACTCAATTGAAGTTGGAAACAACTTGTAGCTTAATTTCAGACTTGTTTGATGTTGAAAACAACTTGTAGCTTAATTTTCGGTTGTTTGAAGTTGGAAGCGACTTTTAGTTTCATCTTTACTCGTTTGAGCCCGGAAACAACTTGTAGCTTCATTATTGACTCGATTAAAGTTGGAAACAACTTTTAGCTTCATTTCAGACTTGTTTGATGTTGATCAACTTGTAGCTTCATTTTCGGTTGTTTGAAGTTCGAAACAACTTTTAGTTTCATCTTTACTCGTTTGAGCCAGAAACAACTTGTAGCTTCATTATTGAGTCGATTGAAGTTGGAAACAACTTGTAGTTTTATTTCAGACTTGTTTGATGTTGATCAACTTTTTTTTTTTTTGATAATTGATGTTGATGATCAACTTGTAGCTTCATTTTCGGTTGTTTGAAGTTTGAAACAACTTTTAGTTTCATCTTTTCTCGTTTGAGCCCCGAAACAACTTGTAGCTTCATTATTGACTCGATTAAAATTGGAAACAACTTGTAGCTTCATTTCAGACTTGTATTATGTTGAAATCAACTTGTAGCTTCATTTTCGGTTGTTTGAATTTCGAAACAACTTTTAGTTTCATCTTTACTCGTTTGAGCCCGGAAACAACTTGTAGCTTCATTATTGACTCGATTAAAGTTGGAAACAACTTTTAGCTTCATTTCAGACTTGTTTGATGTTGATCAACTTGTAGCTTCATTTTCGGTTGTTTGAAGTTCGAAAAAACTTTTAGTTTCATCTTTTCTCGTTTGAGCCCAGAAACAACTTGTAGCTTCATTATTGAGTCGATTGAAGTTGGAAACAACTTGTAGTTTTATTTCAGACTTGTTTGATGTTGAAAACAACTTGTAGCTTCATTTTTGGTTGTTTGAAGTTAGAAACAACTTTTAGTTTCATCTTTACTCGTTTGAGCCCGGAAACAACTTGTAGCTTCATTATTGACTCGATTGAAGTTGGAAACAACTTGTAGCTTAATTTCAAACTTGTTTGATGTTGAAAAAAACTTGTAGCTTAATTTTCGGTTGTTTGAAGTTCGAAACAACTTTTAGTTTCATCTTTACTCGTTTGAGCCTGGAAACAACTTGTAGCTTCATTATTGACTCAATTGAAGTTGGAAACAACTTGTAGCTTAATTTCAGACTTGTTTGATGTTGAAAACAACTTGTAGCTTAATTTTCGGTTGTTTGAAGTTGGAAGCGACTTTTAGTTTCATCTTTACTCGTTTGAGCTGGGAAACAACTTGTAGCTTCATTATTGACTCGATTAAAGTTGGAAACAACTTGTAACTTCATTTCAGACAGGTTTGAAGTTGAAAACAGCTTGTAGCTTCATTTTTGGTTGTTTGAAGTTGGAAACAACTTTTAGTTTCATCTTTACTCGTTTGAGCCTGGAAACAACTTGTAGCTTCATTATTGACTCAATTGAAGTTGGAAACAACTTGTAGCTTAATTTCAGACTTGTTTGATGTTGAAAACAACTTGTACCTTAATTTTCGGTTGTTTGAAGTTCGAAACAACTTTTAGTTTCATCTTTACTCGTTTGAGCCCAGAAACAACTTGTAGCTTCATTATTGAATCGATTGAAGTTGGAAACAACTTGTAACTTCTTTTCAGACATGTTTGAAGTTGAAAACAACTTGTAGCTTCATTTTCGGTTGTTTGAAGTTGGAAGCGACTTTTAGTTTCATCTTTACTCGTTTGAGCTGGGAAACAACTTGTAGCTTCATTATTGACTCGATTAAAGTTGGAAACAACTTGTAACTTCATTTCAGACAGGTTTCAAGTTGAAAACAGCTTGTAGCTTCATTTTTGGTTGTTTGAAGTTAGAAACAACTTTTAGTTTCATCTTTACTCGTTTGAGCCTGGAAACAACTTGTAGCTTCATTATTGACTCAATTGAAGTTGGAAACAACTTGTAGCTTAATTTCAGACTTGTTTGATGTTGAAAACAACTTGTAGCTTAATTTTCGGTTGTTTGAAGTTCGAAACAACTTTTAGTTTCATCTTTACTCGTTTGAGCCCAGAAACAACTTGTAGCTTCATTATTGAATCGATTGAAGTTGGAAACAACTTGTAACTTCATTTCAGACATGTTTGAAGTTGAAAACAACTTGTAGCTTCATTTTCGGTTGTTTGAAGTTAGAAACAACTTTTAGTTTCATCTTTACTCGTTTGAGCCTGGAAACAACTTGTAACTTCATAATTGACTCAATTGAAGTTGGAAACAACTTGTAGCTTAATTTCAGACTTGTTTGATGTTGAAAACAACTTGTAGCTTAATTTTCGGTTGTTTGAAGTTCGAAACAACTTTTAGTTTCATCTTTACTCGTTTGAGCCCAGAAACAACTTGTAGCTTCATTATTGAATCGATTGAAGTTGGAAACAACTTGTAACTTCATTTCAGACAAGTTTGAAGTTGAAAACAACTTGTAGCTTCATTTTCGGTTGTTTGAAGTTGGAAGCGACTTTTAGTTTCATCTTTACTCGTTTGAGCTGGGAAACAACTTGTAGCTTCATTATTGACTCGATTAAAGTTGGAAACAACTTGTAACTTCATTTCAGACAGGTTTGAAGTTGAAAACAGCTTGTAGCTTCATTTTTGGTTGTTTGAAGTTAGAAACAACTTTTAGTTTCATCTTTACTCGTTTGAGCCTGGAAACAACTTGTAGCTTCATTATTGACTCAATTGAAGTTGGAAACAACTTGTAGCTTAATTTCAGACTTGTTTGATGTTGAAAACAACTTGTACCTTAATTTTCGGTTGTTTGAAGTTCGAAACAACTTTTAGTTTCATCTTTACTCGTTTGAGCCCAGAAACAACTTGTAGCTTCATTATTGAATCGATTGAAGTTGGAAACAACTTGTAACTTCTTTTCAGACATGTTTGAAGTTGAAAACAACTTGTAGCTTCATTTTCGGTTGTTTGAAGTTGGAAGCGACTTTTAGTTTCATCTTTACTCGTTTGAGCTGGGAAACAACTTGTAGCTTCATTATTGACTCGATTAAAGTTGGAAACAACTTGTAACTTCATTTCAGACAGGTTTCAAGTTGAAAACAGCTTGTAGCTTCATTTTTGGTTGTTTGAAGTTAGAAACAACTTTTAGTTTCATCTTTACTCGTTTGAGCCTGGAAACAACTTGTAGCTTCATTATTGACTCAATTGAAGTTGGAAACAACTTGTAGCTTAATTTCAGACTTGTTTGATGTTGAAAACAACTTGTAGCTTAATTTTCGGTTGTTTGAAGTTCGAAACAACTTTTAGTTTCATCTTTACTCGTTTGAGCCCAGAAACAACTTGTAGCTTCATTATTGAATCGATTGAAGTTGGAAACAACTTGTAACTTCATTTCAGACATGTTTGAAGTTGAAAACAACTTGTAGCTTCATTTTCGGTTGTTTGAAGTTAGAAACAACTTTTAGTTTCATCTTTACTCGTTTGAGCCTGGAAACAACTTGTAACTTCATAATTGACTCAATTGAAGTTGGAAACAACTTGTAGCTTAATTTCAGACTTGTTTGATGTTGAAAACAACTTGTAGCTTAATTTTCGGTTGTTTGAAGTTCGAAACAACTTTTAGTTTCATCTTTACTCGTTTGAGCCCAGAAACAACTTGTAGCTTCATTATTGAATCGATTGAAGTTGGAAACAACTTGTAACTTCATTTCAGACAAGTTTGAAGTTGAAAACAACTTGTAGCTTCATTTTCGGTTGTTTGAAGTTGGAAGCGACTTTTAGTTTCATCTTTACTCGTTTGAGCTGGGAAACAACTTGTAGCTTCATTATTGACTCGATTAAAGTTGGAAACAACTTGTAACTTCATTTCAGACAGGTTTGAAGTTGAAAACAGCTTGTAGCTTCATTTTTGGTTGTTTGAAGTTAGAAACAACTTTTAGTTTCATCTTTACTCGTTTGAGCCTGGAAACAACTTGTAGCTTCATTATTGACTCAATTGAAGTTGGAAACAACTTGTAGCTTAATTTCAGACTTGTTTGATGTTGAAAACAACTTGTACCTTAATTTTCGGTTGTTTGAAGTTCGAAACAACTTTTAGTTTCATCTTTACTCGTTTGAGCCCAGAAACAACTTGTAGCTTCATTATTGAATCGATTGAAGTTGGAAACAACTTGTAACTTCATTTCAGACATGTTTGAAGTTGAAAACAACTTGTAGCTTCATTTTCGGTTGTTTGAAGTTAGAAACAACTTTTAGTTTCATCTTTACTCGTTTGAGCCTGGAAACAACTTGTAACTTCATAATTGACTCAATTGAAGTTGGAAACAACTTGTAGCTTAATTTCAGACTTGTTTGATGTTGAAAACAACTTGTAGCTTAATTTTCGGTTGTTTGAAGTTCGAAACAACTTTTAGTTTCATCTTTACTCGTTTGAGCCCAGAAACAACTTGTAGCTTCATTATTGAATCGATTGAAGTTGGAAACAACTTGTAACTTCATTTCAGACAAGTTTGAAGTTGAAAACAACTTGTAGCTTCATTTTCGGTTGTTTGAAGTTGGAAGCGACTTTTAGTTTCATCTTTACTCGTTTGAGCTGGGAAACAACTTGTAGCTTCATTATTGACTCGATTAAAGTTGGAAACAACTTGTAACTTCATTTCAGACAGGTTTGAAGTTGAAAACAGCTTGTAGCTTCATTTTTGGTTGTTTGAAGTTAGAAACAACTTTTAGTTTCATCTTTACTCGTTTGAGCCTGGAAACAACTTGTAGCTTCATTATTGACTCAATTGAAGTTGGAAACAACTTGTAGCTTAATTTCAGACTTGTTTGATGTTGAAAACAACTTGTACCTTAATTTTCGGTTGTTTGAAGTTCGAAACAACTTTTAGTTTCATCTTTACTCGTTTGAGCCCAGAAACAACTTGTAGCTTCATTATTGAATCGATTGAAGTTGGAAACAACTTGTAACTTCTTTTCAGACATGTTTGAAGTTGAAAACAACTTGTAGCTTCATTTTCGGTTGTTTGAAGTTGGAAGCGACTTTTAGTTTCATCTTTACTCGTTTGAGCTGGGAAACAACTTGTAGCTTCATTATTGACTCGATTAAAGTTGGAAACAACTTGTAACTTCATTTCAGACAGGTTTCAAGTTGAAAACAGCTTGTAGCTTCATTTTTGGTTGTTTGAAGTTAGAAACAACTTTTAGTTTCATCTTTACTCGTTTGAGCCTGGAAACAACTTGTAGCTTCATTATTGACTCAATTGAAGTTGGAAACAACTTGTAGCTTAATTTCAGACTTGTTTGATGTTGAAAACAACTTGTAGCTTAATTTTCGGTTGTTTGAAGTTCGAAACAACTTTTAGTTTCATCTTTACTCGTTTGAGCCCAGAAACAACTTGTAGCTTCATTATTGAATCGATTGAAGTTGGAAACAACTTGTAACTTCATTTCAGACATGTTTGAAGTTGAAAACAACTTGTAGCTTCATTTTCGGTTGTTTGAAGTTGGAAGCGACTTTTAGTTTCATCTTTACTCGTTTGAGCCTGGAAACAACTTGTAACTTCATAATTGACTCAATTGAAGTTGGAAACAACTTGTAGCTTAATTTCAGACTTGTTTGATGTTGAAAACAACTTGTAGCTTAATTTTCGGTTGTTTGAAGTTCGAAACAACTTTTAGTTTCATCTTTACTCGTTTGAGCCCAGAAACAACTTGTAGCTTCATTATTGAATCGATTGAAGTTGGAAACAACTTGTAACTTCATTTCAGACAAGTTTGAAGTTGAAAACAACTTGTAGCTTCATTTTCGGTTGTTTGAAGTTGGAAGCGACTTTTAGTTTCATCTTTACTCGTTTGAGCTGGGAAACAACTTGTAGCTTCATTATTGACTCGATTAAAGTTGGAAACAACTTGTAACTTCATTTCAGACAGGTTTGAAGTTGAAAACAGCTTGTAGCTTCATTTTTGGTTGTTTGAAGTTAGAAACAACTTTTAGTTTCATCTTTACTCGTTTGAGCCTGGAAACAACTTGTAGCTTCATTATTGACTCAATTGAAGTTGGAAACAACTTGTAGCTTAATTTCAGACTTGTTTGATGTTGAAAACAACTTGTACCTTAATTTTCGGTTGTTTGAAGTTCGAAACAACTTTTAGTTTCATCTTTACTCGTTTGAGCCCAGAAACAACTTGTAGCTTCATTATTGAATCGATTGAAGTTGGAAACAACTTGTAACTTCTTTTCAGACATGTTTGAAGTTGAAAACAACTTGTAGCTTCATTTTCGGTTGTTTGAAGTTGGAAGCGACTTTTAGTTTCATCTTTACTCGTTTGAGCTGGGAAACAACTTGTAGCTTCATTATTGACTCGATTAAAGTTGGAAACAACTTGTAACTTCATTTCAGACAGGTTTGAAGTTGAAAACAGCTTGTAGCTTCATTTTTGGTTGTTTGAAGTTAGAAACAACTTTTAGTTTCATCTTTACTCGTTTGAGCCTGGAAACAACTTGTAGCTTCATTATTGACTGAATTGAAGTTGGAAACAACTTGTAGCTTAATTTCAGACTTGTTTGATGTTGAAAACAACTTGTAGCTTAATTTTCGGTTGTTTGAAGTTCGAAACAAATTTTAGTTTCATCTTTACTCGTTTGAGCCCAGAAACAACTTGTAGCTTCATTATTGAATCGATTGAAGTTGGAAACAACTTGTAACTTCATTTCAGACATGTTTGAAGTTGAAAACAACTTGTAGCTTCATTTTCGGTTGTTTGAAGTTAGAAACAACTTTTAGTTTCATCTTTACTCGTTTGAGCCTGGAAACAACTTGTAACTTCATTATTGACTCAATTGAAGTTGGAAACAACTTGTAGGTTAATTTCAGACTTGTTTGATGTTGAAAACAACTTGTAGCTTAATTTTCGGTTGTTTGAAGTTCGAAACAACTTTTAGTTTCATCTTTACTCGTTTGAGCCCAGAAACAACTTGTAGCTTCATTATTGAATCGATTGAAGTTGGAAACAACTTGTAACTTCATTTCAGACAAGTTTGAAGTTGAAAACAACTTGTAGCTTCATTTTCGGTTGTTTGAAGTTGGAAGCGACTTTTAGTTTCATCTTTACTCGTTTGAGCTGGGAAACAACTTGTAGCTTCATTATTGACTCGATTAAAGTTGGAAACAACTTGTAACTTCATTTCAGACAGGTTTGAAGTTGAAAACAACTTGTAGCTTCATTTTCGGTTGTTTGAAGTTGGAAACGACTTTTAGTTTCATCTTTACTTGTTTGAGCCTGGAAACAACTTGTAGCTTCATTATTGACTCGATTGAAGTTGGAAACAACTTGTAGCTTCATTATTGACTCGATTGAAGTTGGAAACAACTTTTAGCTTCATTTCAGACTTGTTTGATGTTGATCAACTTGTAGCTTCATTTTCAGTTGTTTGAAGTTCGAAAAAACTTTTAGTTTCATCTTTTCTCGTTTGAGCCCAGAAACAACTTGTAGCTTCATTATTGAGTCGATTGAAGTTGGAAACAACTTGTGGTTTTATTTCAGACTTGTTTGATGTTGAAAACAGCTTGTAGCTTCATTTTTGGTTGTTTGAAGTTAGAAACAACTTTTAGTTTCATCTTTACTCGTTTGAGCCTGGAAACAACTTGTAGCTTCATTATTGACTCAATTGAAGTTGGAAACAACTTGTAGCTTAATTTCAGACTTGTTTGATGTTGAAAACAACTTGTAGCTTAATTTTCGGTTGTTTGAAGTTCGAAACAACTTTTAGTTTCATCTTTACTCGTTTGAGCCCAGAAACAACTTGTAGCTTCATTATTGAATCGATTGAAGTTGGAAACAACTTGTAACTTCATTTCAGACAAGTTTGATGTTGAAAACAACTTGTAGCTTCATTTTCGGTTGTTTGAAGTTGGAAGCGACTTTTAGTTTCATCTTTACTTGTTTGAGCTGGGAAACAACTTGTAGCTTCATTATTGACTCGATTATAGTTGGAAACAACTTCTAACTTCATTTCAGACAGGTTTGAAGTTGAAAACAACTTGTAGCTTCATTTTCGGTTGTTTGAAGTTGGAAACGACTTTTAGTTTTATCTTTACTCGTTTGAGCCTGGAAACAACTTGTAGCTTCATTATTGACTCGATTGAAGTTGGAAATAACTTGTAGCTTCATTATTGACTCCATTGAAGTTGGAAACAACTTGTAGCTTAATTTCAGACTTGTTTGATGTTGAAAACAACTTGTACCTTAATTTTCGGTTGTTTGAAGTTCGAAACAACTTTTAGTTTCATCTTTACTCGTTTGAGCCCAGAAACAACTTGTAGCTTCATTATTGAATCGATTTAAGTTGGAAACAACTTGTAACTTCTTTTCAGACATGTTTGAAGTTGAAAACAACTTGTAGCTTCATTTTCGGTTGTTTGAAGTTGGAAGCGACTTTTAGTTTCATCTTTACTCGTTTGAGCTGGGAAACAACTTGTAGCTTCATTATTGACTCGATTAAAGTTGGAAACAACTTGTAACTTCATTTCAGACAGGTTTGAACTTGAAAACAACTTGTAGCTTCATTTTCGGTTGTTTGAAGTTGGAAACGACTTTTAGTTTCATCTTTACTTGTTTGAGCCTGGAAACAACTTGTAGCTTCATTATTGACTCGATTGAAGTTGGAAACAACTTGTAGCTTCATTATTGACTCGATTAAAGTTGGAAACAACTTTTAGCTTCATTTCAGACTTGTTTGATGTTGATCAACTTGTAGCTTCATTTTCGGTTGTTTGAAGTTCGAAAAAACTTTTAGTTTCATCTTTTCTCGTTTGAGCCCAGAAACAACTTATAGCTTCATTATTGAGTCGATTGAAGTTGGAAACAACTTGTGGTTTTATTTCAGACTTGTTTGATGTTGAAAACAACTTGTAGCTTCATTTTCGGTTGTTTGAAGTTAGAAACAACTTTTAGTTTCATCTTTACTCGTTTGAGCCCGGAAACAACTTGTAGCTTCATTATTGACTCGATTGAAGTTGGAAACAACTTGTAGCTTCATTATTGACTCGATTGAAGTTGGAACCAACTTGTAGCTTCATTTCAGACTTGTTTGAAGTCGAAAACATTTGTAGCTTCATTTTCGGTTGTTTGAAGTTGGAAACAACTTTTAGTTTCATCTTTACTCGTTTGAGCCCGGAAAGAACTTGTAGCTTCATTATTGACTCGATTGAAGTTGGAAACAACTTGTAGCTTTATTTCAGACTTGTTTGATGTTGAAAACAACTTGTAGCTTCATTTTCGGTTGTTTGAAGTTGGAAACAACTTTTAGTTTCATCTTTACTCGTTTGAGCCCGGAAAAAACTTGTAGCTTCATTATTGACTCGATTGAAGTTGGAAACAACTTGTAGCTTCATTTCAGACTTGTTTGATGTTGAAAACAACTTGTAGCTTCATTTTCGGTTGTTTGAAGTTCGAAACAACTTTTAGTTTCATCTTTACTCGTTTGAGCCCGGAAACAACTTGTAGCTTCATTATTGACTCGATTGAAGTTGGAAACAACTTGTAGCTTCATTTCAGACTTGTTTGATGTTGATCAACTTGTAGCTTCATTATTTACTCGATTGAAGTTGGAAACAACTTGTAGCTTAATTTCAAACTTGTTTGATGTTGAAAAAAACTTGTAGCTTAATTTTCGGTTGTTTGAAGTTCGAAACAACTTTTAGTTTCATCTTTACTCGTTTGAGCCCAGAAACAACTTGTAGCTTCATTATTGAATCGATTGAAGTTGGAAACAACTTGTAACTTCATTTCAGACATGTTTGAAGTTGAAAACAACTTGTAGCTTCATTTTCGGTTGTTTGAAGTTGGAAGCGACTTTTAGTTTCATCTTTATTCGTTTGAGCTGGGAAACAACTTGTAGCTTCATTATTGACTCGATTAAAGTTGGAAACAACTTGTAGCTTCATTATTGACTCGATTGAAGTTGGAAACAACTTGTAGCTTCATTATTGACTCGATTAAAATTGGAAACAACTTTTAGCTTCATTTCAGACTTGTTTGATGTTGATCAACTTGTAGCTTCATTTTCGGTTGTTTGAAGTTCGAAAAAACTTTTAGTTTCATCTTTTCTCGTTTGAGCCCAGAAACAACTTGTAGCTTCATTATTGAGTCGATTGAAGTTGGAAACAACTTGTGGTTTTATTTCAGACTTGTTTGATGTTGAAAACAACTTGTAGCTTCATTTTCGGTTGTTTGAAGTTAGAAACAACTTTTAGTTTCATCTTTACTCGTTTGAGCCCGGAAACAACTTGTAGCTTCATTATTGACTCGATTGAAGTTGGAAACAACTTGTAGCTTCATTATTGACTCGATTGAAGTTGGAACCAACTTGTAGCTTCATTTCAGACTTGTTTGAAGTCGAAAACATTTGTAGCTTCATTTTCGGTTGTTTGAAGTTGGAAACAACTTTTAGTTTCATCTTTACTCGTTTGAGCCCGGAAAGAACTTGTAGCTTCATTATTGACTCGATTGAAGTTGGAAACAACTTGTAGCTTTATTTCAGACTTGTTTGATGTTGAAAACAACTTGTAGCTTCATTTTCGGTTGTTTGAAGTTGGAAACAACTTTTAGTTTCATCTTTACTCGTTTGAGCCCGGAAAAAACTTGTAGCTTCATTATTGACTCGATTGAAGTTGGAAACAACTTGTAGCTTCATTTCAGACTTGTTTGATGTTGAAAACAACTTGTAGCTTCATTTTCGGTTGTTTGAAGTTCGAAACAACTTTTAGTTTCATCTTTACTCGTTTGAGCCCGGAAACAACTTGTAGCTTCATTATTGACTCGATTGAAGTTGGAAACAACTTGTAGCTTCATTTCAGACTTGTTTGATGTTGATCAACTTGTAGCTTCATTATTTACTCGATTGAAGTTGGAAACAACTGGTAGCTTAATTTCAAACTTGTTTGATGTTGAAAAAAACTTGTAGCTTAATTTTCGGTTGTTTGAAGTTCGAAACAACTTTTAGTTTCATCTTTACTCGTTTGAGCCCAGAAACAACTTGTAGCTTCATTATTGAATCGATTGAAGTTGGAAACAACTTGTAACTTCATTTCAGACATGTTTGAAGTTGAAAACAACTTGTAGCTTCATTTTCGGTTGTTTGAAGTTGCAAGCGACTTTTAGTTTCATCTTTATTCGTTTGAGCTGGGAAACAACATGTAGCTTCATTATTGACTCGATTAAAGTTGGAAACAACTTGTAGCTTCATTATTGACTCGATTGAAGTTGGAAACAACTTGTAGCTTCATTATTGACTCGATTAAAATTGGAAACAACTTTTAGCTTCATTTCAGACTTGTTTGATGTTGATCAACTTGTAGCTTCATTTTCGGTTGTTTGAAGTTCGAAAAAACTTTTAGTTTCATCTTTTCTCGTTTGAGCCCAGAAACAACTTGTAGCTTCATTATTGAGTCGATTGAAGTTGGAAACAACTTGTGGTTTTATTTCAGACTTGTTTGATGTTGAAAACAACTTGTAGCTTCATTTTCGGTTGTTTGAAGTTAGAAACAACTTTTAGTTTCATCTTTACTCGTTTGAGCCCGGAAACAACTTGTAGCTTCATTATTGACTCGATTGAAGTTGGAAACAACTTGTAGCTTCATTATTGACTCGATTGAAGTTGGAACCAACTTGTAGCTTCATTTCAGACTTGTTTGAAGTCGAAAACATTTGTAGCTTCATTTTCGGTTGTTTGAAGTTGGAAACAACTTTTAGTTTCATCTTTACTCGTTTGAGCCCGGAAAGAACTTGTAGCTTCATTATTGACTCGATTGAAGTTGGAAACAACTTGTAGCTTTATTTCAGACTTGTTTGATGTTGAAAACAACTTGTAGCTTCATTTTCGGTTGTTTGAAGTTCGAAACAACTTTTAGTTTCATCTTTACTCGTTTGAGCCCGGAAACAACTTGTAGCTTCATTATTGACTCGATTGAAGTTGGAAACAACTTGTAGCTTCATTTCAGACTTGTTTGATGTTGATCAACTTGTAGCTTCATTATTTACTCGATTGAAGTTGGAAACAACTGGTAGCTTAATTTCAAACTTGTTTGATGTTGAAAAAAACTTGTAGCTTAATTTTCGGTTGTTTGAAGTTCGAAACAACTTTTAGTTTCATCTTTACTCGTTTGAGCCCAGAAACAACTTGTAGCTTCATTATTGAATCGATTGAAGTTGGAAACAACTTGTAACTTCATTTCAGACATGTTTGAAGTTGAAAACAACTTGTAGCTTCATTTTCGGTTGTTTGAAGTTGCAAGCGACTTTTAGTTTCATCTTTATTCGTTTGAGCTGGGAAACAACATGTAGCTTCATTATTGACTCGATTAAAGTTGGAAACAACTTGTAGCTTCATTATTGACTCGATTGAAGTTGGAAACAACTTGTAGCTTCATTATTGACTCGATTAAAATTGGAAACAACTTTTAGCTTCATTTCAGACTTGTTTGATGTTGATCAACTTGTAGCTTCATTTTCGGTTGTTTGAAGTTCGAAAAAACTTTTAGTTTCATCTTTTCTCGTTTGAGCCCAGAAACAACTTGTAGCTTCATTATTGAGTCGATTGAAGTTGGAAACAACTTGTGGTTTTATTTCAGACCTGTTTGATGTTGAAAACAGCTTGTAGCTTCATTTTTGGTTGTTTGAAGTTAGAAACAACTTTTAGTTTCATCTTTACTCGTTTGAGCCTGGAAACAACTTGTAGCTTCATTATTGACTCAATTGAAGTTGGAAACAACTTGTAGCTTAATTTCAGACTTGTTTGATGTTGAAAACAACATGTAGCTTAATTTTCGGTTGTTTGAAGTTCGAAACAACTTTTAGTTTCATCTTTACTCGTTTGAGCCCAGAAACAACTTGTAGCTTCATTATTGAATCGATTGAAGTTGGAAACAACTTGTAACTTCATTTCAGACATGTTTGAAGTTGAAAACAACTTGTAGCTTCATTTTCGGTTGTTTGAAGTTCGAAACAACTTTTAGTTTCATCTTTACTCGTTTGAGCCCGGAAACAACTTGTAGCTTCATTATTGACTCGATTGAAGTTGGAAACAACTTGTAGCTTCATTTCAAACTTGTTTGATGTTGAAAAAAACTTGTAGCTTCATTTTCGGTTGTTTGAAGTTCGAAAACAACTTGTAGCTTCATTTTCGGTTGTTTGAAGTTCGAAACAACTTTTAGTTTCATCTTTACTCGTTTGAGCCCGGAAACAACTTGTAGCTTCATTATTGACTCAATTGAAGTTGGAAACAACTTGTAGCTTAATTTCAGACTTGTTTGATGTTGAAAACAACTTGTAGCTTAATTTTCGGTTGTTTGAAGTTCGAAACAACTTTTAGTTTCATCTTTACTCGTTTGAGCCCAGAAACAACTTGTAGCTTCATTATTGAATCGATTGAAGTTGGAAACAACTTGTAACTTCATTTCAGACATGTTTGAAGTTGAAAACAACTTGTAGCTTCATTTTCGGTTGTTTGAAGTTGGAAGCGACTTTTAGTTTCATCTTTACTCGTTTGAGCCTGGAAACAACTTGTAGCTTCATTATTGACTCGATTGAAGTTGGAAACAACTTGTAGCTTCATTATTGACTCGATTGAAGTTGGAAACAACTTGTAGCTTCATTTCAGACTTGTTTGAAGTCGAAAACATTTGTAGCTTCATTTTCGGTTGTTTGAAGTTGGAAACAACTTTTAGTTTCATCTTTACTCGTTTGAGCCCGGAAAGAACTTGTAGCTTCATTATTTACTCGATTGAAGTTGGAAACAACTTGTAGCTTAATTTCAAACTTGTTTGATGTTGAAAAAAACTTGTAGCTTAATTTTCGGTTGTTTGAAGTTCGAAACAACTTTTAGTTTCATCTTTACTCGTTTGAGCCCAGAAACAACTTGTAGCTTCATTATTGAATCGATTGAAGTTGGAAACAACTTGTAACTTCATTTCAGACATGTTTGAGGTTGAAAACAACTTGTAGCTTCATTTTCGGTTGTTTGAAGTTGGAAGCGACTTTTAGTTTCATCTTTACTCGTTTGAGCTGGGAAACAACATGTAGCTTCATTATTGACTCGATTAAAGTTGGAAACAACTTGTAGCTTCATTATTGACTCGATTGAAGTTGGAAACAACTTGTAGCTTCATTATTGACTCGATTAAAATTGGAAACAACTTTTAGCTTCATTTCAGACTTGTTTGATGTTGATCAACTTGTAGCTTCATTTTCGGTTGTTTGAAGTTCGAAAAAACTTTTAGTTTCATCTTTTCTCGTTTGAGCCCAGAAACAACTTGTAGCTTCATTATTGAGTCGATTGAAGTTGGAAACAACTTGTGGTTTTATTTCAGACCTGTTTGATGTTGAAAACAGCTTGTAGCTTCATTTTTGGTTGTTTGAAGTTAGAAACAACTTTTAGTTTCATCTTTACTCGTTTGAGCCTGGAAACAACTTGTAGCTTCATTATTGACTCAATTGAAGTTGGAAACAACTTGTAGCTTAATTTCAGACTTGTTTGATGTTGAAAACAACATGTAGCTTAATTTTCGGTTGTTTGAAGTTCGAAACAACTTTTAGTTTCATCTTTACTCGTTTGAGCCCAGAAACAACTTGTAGCTTCATTATTGAATCGATTGAAGTTGGAAACAACTTGTAACTTCATTTCAGACATGTTTGAAGTTGAAAACAACTTTTTTTTTGCTAAGTGAAAATATTATAAAAAAAAAAAAGGAAAGAAATACATAATCTAGGGGCATTCCCCGCGAAGATAACAGGAACAAATCTCCATGTCATCATAAAAAAAACATAACAGCTCGGAAAGAGAAACCTATTACAGGGGAACTATTTAAGAAAAAAACATGCGAAGCAGATAGCTCAAGCTAATTAAAATTAATACAGGATTTGACTAAGGGAGGGATCCACGGTCAACTTCTTCCTGAAAACATCACTTGTGTAAAGTTTCTCTCTAAACATTCTTTTTATCTTGAACCCCATCTGAGCCACGGGTAAGATGCCTTTGTCATGATTACGAGTATTCCGTTCTTGCCACACATGATAAATCACAATATTTAAATATAAGAACCCAATGTTCTTTTGAAATTTCGTGAGATCATCCTGAAAGAAATTTCCCCTTAACCAGTCCTGCCAGTGAATATTTAAAGCATAAGGACATTCTCGAAGAAGGACATAAGTATAGGGACATGACGAAAATAAATGAGCAGTATTTTCATCATAACTCCTACACAACACACATTTCAGGTCAACCACTTCCATTTGCAAATGAAGCATCCTGTCTTTTGTTAGAAGCCGTTCAAGACAAGCGAGCCAACAAATAAAAGAGCAAGCAGGAATGTGGAATTTATGCCAAAGAAGAGGGAGCCAAGGTTTAGGAGAAGAACGTTGCCGAATGGAATTCCAAACAACACTAACTTTAGTCTGAGAGTCCCCATTCCAAAGAACAGAGTCAGAAGCACTAATAGGGAAATTATTTAACATTTCCCTGAACCGAACAGCCCGGTAATCATTTGACATAGATACGTTCCACTGATGATTGTCAATCAGGGAGCAAACAGAAGCATCCAGAGTAGACTCCATCACAGTTACAATACCAGTACCCAATCGATTAATCAGAGGAGAGTTTGTGAGCCACGGGTCATGCCAAGCTTTCACAAGAGAGTTAGCAGAGATCGAATAGGAGATGAACTGCAAGGCTTCCTGTCGAGCATTGAGAATTTTTCTCACATTCCATGGACACTTGTATGGAAGCTTTGCAGTCCAAAAATACTTCTTTTTTAAAAGACAGGTATGAACCCATAAAAGCCAAAGCGAAGAAGGAGTGGGCAATGAAAGACGCCAAATTTGAAGAAAAACTGCCGCTTTGTTCCAATCAAACATGTTACGAATACCAAGGCCCCCCTCATCTTTTTTATAGCAACAATCTTTCCACGCTACCTTGTAATGACAGTTTGAGGAGTAATTCCCCCCCCAAAGGAACTTTGCAAAGAGAGAAGAAAGTCTTTTAATAATACCAGCAGGGAGGAACAAGAAATTAGCCCAATACCCCTGTATGCCTTGAAGTACAGAGGTTATTAACTGCAATCTTCCACTATACCTTAAGCAACGAGCCGCCCAACCATCAATCTTTCCACATAACCTGTGAAGCAAAGGGTCACACAACTGTTTCGAGAGCCTCCCAGTAATTAATGGCAGTCCCAGGTAAGAAATAGGCAGAGCACCCCTTGAGAACCCATACTTTTGCAGAACCCCGTGAATAACCTCCTCATCCATACTGCAGAAAAAACCATGACTTTTCTCGGTATTCAACATAAGGCCAGATAAGGCGGAGAACTCAATAAAAGAGTCTAATAGAAGAGAAATGGACTCAGCATTTCCTTTACAGAACATAAACACATCATCAGCGAAAATAACATGAGTTAACTTCAAATCTTTAGTGCGCCAATGATAACCAAAGGATTGATTCTGTCCAAGTTTAGATGAGAGATACGAGGTTAGTACTTCCATACACATCACAAAGAGGTAAGGAGACAAGGGATCTCCTTGCCTCAAGCCACTCTTACAAGGAAAATAACCCTCAAGCACACCATTTATCTTTACCGAAGCCATGCATCCTGTGATACATTGTTTAATCCAGTTCACGAATGTACTCGGAAAATGCATTTTTTCCATAATGGTAAATAAGAAGCTCCAATTGAGACTATCAAACGCTTTATGGATGTCAAGTTTGAAGGAGCACCTGGGAATCCCGTCATGACGGTGGTAGTCTTTACAAACTGCTTGCACGAGCATTATATTGTCTCCAATAGATCTATTCGGCACAAAAGCGGACTGATTTGGTGAGACAATACAATGGATAACTCTCTTAAGACGATCTGATAACAATTTAGCAATGCATTTGTAAAGAGAGTTACAGCAAGAAATAGGCCGAAACTGCTCAATTTTTGAGGGGTTGTCACACTTAGGGACAAGAGTAATAGCCACAGAGTTTATAATCCGAGGGAGCTCAAGAGTCTCAAAGAAATGCAGAATGCCTCTAGTAACATCATCCCCAACAATAGACCAAGCCGCAAGATAGAATTCTGGAGAAAGTCCATCCGGACCCGGACTTTTGCTCTTAGCCATGTGTTTAAATGTAGCAAGAATATCAGAAGCTAAAAACGGAGAGCTCAAGAACGCCTGCTGAGATGCAGAGAGGGTTGGCAGATCAATGTGATGGTTATACTGCTCCACGGGATGACAAACACCCAACAAATTTTTAAAATAATCAACAGCAATATGTGCTATATCAGCATGAGAAGTCTTGGAGTCACCAGAGTGGTCCTGTAGCACCATGATTTTATTAGTATTCCATCGACTCTTGCAAGAACGGTGGAAAAACTCATTATTTCCATCACCAAGATGAAGCCAATTAATCCTAGATTTTTGCTTCAAAAAAACTTCCTCAGCACTAAGAGCTTTATGGAGGTCAGAGCACAGAGAAGCCTCAGCAGAGAGAAGATCAATCGAGGGATTAATAGGGAGACAATCTTGAAATTGAGACAAAGCACCCCTAGCTTGAACCACTGCAGCATGTAAATTCCCAGTATTTCTATTCAGTTTCTTCAGAGAAGCCTTAACCCTCCTGAGCTTCGAGGTTAGAATGAACCAGGGGTCCCCCGAAATTGGACCACTCCAAGCCTCACGAACAGATTGCATAAAATCAGCATGATGAATCATATGATGGAAGAACTGGAATGGCTTAGGCAATTTTTGAGCAATAATACCCAGAAAGACCATAGCCGGACTATGATCAGAGAGCCCTCTAGAGAGAAATTGAGCAGTCGACAACGAGAATATATCAGCCCATTTAGAGTTGATCAATACCCTGTCCAGCTTTCGATGATTAGGTCTCTCAAAATTACAGTCCCACCAGGTGAACAACTTACCAGAAAAATTTAAGTCAAAAACATCCAAACCATCAAGGGCATCCTTAAACTCCCGCATATCAATATTATAGGGGCCTGCAGGAACCATATCTCCTAAATGCAGACAGACATTAAAATCTCCCAGCAGTACCCAGGGAGCACAATCTTGAGGCAAGTAATTGCACTTAAATCTCCGTAGATCAGACCATAAATCTCTTCTGGCAATGTGGTCATTATAAGCATAAATGAACGAGGCATAAAAAGAAACATTAGTCTCCAAAGAGGTAATATTACAAGATAAATGTTGAGAGTGGGTAACAAGAGCAGTAACATTCCAAAAAGAAGCATCCCATCCAAGCCAAATCCGACCATTATAGTGGCAGTCATAATTAAAAAGCCACTGAAAATTAGGAGCAACTTGCTTAGCAACAAAAGAGGCATTTTCCTTTTTAACATGAGTTTCCAAGAGGGCAATAAGGCCAATCTTATGAGAAGATATAAAATCCTTATAATAGGAAATTTTATTATTAAGCCCTCTAGTATTGTAGGAACAAAAAAAGGTCATAACAACAGATTTATTTTTTGTTTGGGGAGCCCTTCCCCGTAGCCTTGCGGACTCTCTTCAATTGCCCTTTAGACATAGATTTTGATAAAGCTTTAAAAATAGGAAGAGGTTCAGGGACCTGACCAACTATAGCAGAGGAAGAGCTAGCAGAATGCTTTTTATTGGTAACAGTAGTCCACTCCCCACCAGAGTCATCAACAGAGCTGATTTTCGGCTGAACTTGGTCTTCCTGATCAGGAGCCGAGGGGACTGAAGGCTTCAAAACAGGACATTCCTCAACAGTGGTCTGAGTGTTACCCGTGACCAAATCAGGAGCTTTGACACCCTTCTGAACCCATACTCTTTTGACTACAGGACATGCCCCCACCATATGACCGAGCTTTTTACAACCAGAACAAATGAGAGGCCTTTGAGGGTATGAAACTTCAATATCAGCAAACTCACTTGTGGACAATTCCAACTTTTCCATATCCATAACTGCCACCTTAATTTTTTCAGGAAGAGGATCACCAACCTTGTGACGAACACATAATTTTGCAAACTGCACCGGATTTAACTGAGATGTCATTTTATCAGCACATATAGGTGGCCCTATCGAACTTGCGACACAGCTAAGCCCTTCCCGGGTCCAGTAATAATCAGGGAGGTTTTTAAACCTCACCCACAGAGGAATGGTAGAATTGTTGTTTTCACCAGAATTTGGACCCCATAAACTCAGAATTAAGGGTTTACGCTCAAAATACCAAGTGCCACGGGCTAAAACAGAGTTCATATCGCTTTCAGAACGAAATTTAAAGTGAAAAGTGTGAGAGTCTTTTTGAGAGATTGAACAAAGACCCTTTGAGTTCCATACCTTACGAGCATTCTCTTCCAATTTTGAGAAAGGCAAAGTCCCTTTTGAGAAGACACCAACAAGACAGAGCTTAAACTTTTCAAGGCCCTTCTTTAAAACCTCCTCAGGGGGAGTGACAACATTAACACCAGATGGCATTGGACAGTAGTCGAACACCAAATCCTCTTCAAGAACATTATTTCGCACTACAGAAGACCAAGAAGGCTTGTTCAAACCAACAGTTGGGGGGGTCTGAGCGACTGGAATATCCTGAGAAGACGAGACCCCAACTGGAGAACCATTATCCGAAGGAGGCAAATCGCCGAACACTTGGTGGTCAGTTGAAGGCTGAGAGTCAGAAATCTTAGATTTCATCTTTTCAACAAAAGGGTTTGGGTTTTGGGTTCCCTCAGATAATACCGGAAGACCGTTTTCATCACGAGAAGGAAGGAGGCCCCCCATTCCATCAGCACTCATTTCAGCTAACATCTGTTCTTCACTAAAACCCTTTTTCCGAAGAAAATCAAGAACATTCCCAAGCTTGAGCCTCGCTCTATAGAGCTCCTCTCTTTCACATTTTGAGGTTCTGAGAATAGCATGTATAGTACTACTATTGTCATTCTTACACATCTCAGCAGCAGTACGAGGAGAAGGGGGTTCCTCATCAGAGAGAACATCCGTGATATCCTCGATATCAACCCTCTCAGCTACAGGAATACCCCCACTACTGCTAATCTTCAAAGGAGCCCCCTCTAAAGGTTGAGTTTCAAGATGAGCGTCCTCGCTCTTTTCTGATCCCACAAATAATTCACGAAAAACATCCCCCCTAACAGCGAAAGGGGCGATGTTGTTTCCGATGATACCAAATTCCAGTGGCTCACCATCTTGGTCAACCGGATTACCAAAAGAGTTAACAATCGAGGAAGAAGACATAGTAAAAAGGAAATAAGTGTTTTGAGATAAGTAATAATAAGAAATATAGGTGTAGATCGGGTGAAGGGAAATATTTTTAGAAGATTAGGTGATAGGGTTTTGGATTTAGAAGAAGGCGGCTGAAGAAAAGGGTTAGGGTTTAAGGTTCTATCCTAGAGAGAAGGGAGAGGAAATTTCTAGAGAGAGAAACATTTCCAAATTCTTGACTTTTTTAGTTGAAAACAACTTGTAGCTTCATTTTCGGTTGTTTGAAGTTCGAAACAACTTTTAGTTTCATCTTTACTCGTTTGAGCCCGGAAACAACTTGTAGCTTCATTATTGACTCGATTGAAGTTGGAAAGAACTTGTAGCTTCATTTCAAACTTGTTTGATGTTGAAAAAAACTTGTAGCTTCATTTTCGGTTGTTTGAAGTTCGAAAACAACTTGTAGCTTCATTTTCGGTTGTTTGAAGTTCGAAACAACTTTTAGTTTCATCTTTACTCGTTTGAGCCCGGAAACAACTTGTAGCTTCATTATTGACTCAATTGAAGTTGGAAACAACTTGTAGCTTAATTTCAGACTTGTTTGATGTTGAAAACAACTTGTAGCTTAATTTTCGGTTGTTTGAAGTTCGAAACAACTTTTAGTTTCATCTTTACTCGTTTGAGCCCAGAAACAACTTGTAGCTTCATTATTGAATCGATTGAAGTTGGAAACAACTTGTAACTTCATTTCAGACATGTTTGAAGTTGAAAACAACTTGTAGCTTCATTTTCGGTTGTTTGAAGTTGGAAGCGACTTTTAGTTTCATCTTTACTCGTTTGAGCCTGGAAACAACTTGTAGCTTCATTATTGACTCGATTGAAGTTGGAAACAACTTGTAGCTTCATTATTGACTCGATTGAAGTTGGAAACAACTTGTAGCTTCATTTCAGACTTGTTTGAAGTCGAAAATATTTGTAGCTTCATTTTCGGTTGTTTGAAGTTTGGAAACAACTTTTAGTTTCATCTTTACTCGTTTGAGCCCGGAAAGAACTTGTAGCTTCATTATTTACTCGATTGAAGTTGGAAACAACTTGTAGCTTAATTTCAAACTTGTTTGATGTTGAAAAAAACTTGTAGCTTAATTTTCGGTTGTTTGATGTTCGAAACAACTTTTAGTTTCATCTTTACTCGTTTGAGCCCAGAAACAACTTGTAGCTTCATTATTGAATCGATTGAAGTTGGAAACAACTTGTAACTTCATTTCAGACATGTTTGAAGTTGAAAACAACTTGTAGCTTCATTTTCGGTTGTTTGAAGTTGGAAGCGACTTTTAGTTTCATCTTTACTCGTTTGAGCTGGGAAACAACATGTAGCTTCATTATTGACTCGATTAAAGTTGGAAACAACTTGTAGCTTCATTATTGACTCGATTGAAGTTGGAAACAACTTGTAGCTTCATTATTGACTCGATTAAAATTGGAAACAACTTTTTGCTTCATTTCAGACTTGTTTGATGTTGATCAACTTGTAGCTTCATTCTCGGTTGTTTGAAGTTCGAAAAAACTTTTAGTTTCATCTTTTCTCGTTTGAGCCCAGAAACAACTTGTAGCTTCATTATTGAGTCGATTGAAGTTGGAAACAACTTGTGGTTTTATTTCAGACTTGTTTGATGTTGAAAACAACTTGTAGCTTCATTTTCGGTTGTTTGAAGTTGGAAACAACTTTTAGTTTCATCTTTACTCGTTTGAGCCCGGAAAAAACTTGTAGCTTCATTATTGACTCGATTGAAGTTGGAAACAACTTGTAGCTTCATTTCAGACTTGTTTGATGTTGAAAACAACTTGTAGCTTCATTTTCGGTTGTTTGAAGTTAGAAACAACTTTTAGTTTCATCTTTACTCGTTTGAGCCCGGAAACAACTTGAAGCTTCATTATTGACTCGATTGAAGTTGGAAACAACTTGTAGCTTAATTTCAAACTTGTTTGATGTTGAAAAAAACTTGTAGCTTAATTTTCGGTTGTTTGAAGTTCGAAACAACTTTTAGTTTCATCTTTACTCGTTTGAGCCCAGAAACAACTTGTAGCTTCATTATTGAATCGATTGAAGTTGGAAACAACTTGTAACTTCATTTCAGACATGTTTGAAGTTGAAAACAACTTGTAGCTTCATTTTCGGTTGTTTGAAGTTGGAAGCGACTTTTAGTTTCATCTTTACTCGTTTGAGCTAGGAAACAACTTGTAGCTTCATTATTGAATCGATTGAAGTTGGAAACAACTTGTAACTTCATTTCAGACAGGTTTGAAGTTGAAAACAGCTTGTAGCTTCATTTTTGGTTGTTTGAAGTTAGAAACAACTTTTAGTTTCATCTTTACTCGTTTGAGCTTGGAAACAACTTGTAGCTTCATTATTGACTCAATTGAAGTTGGAAACAACTTGTAGCTTAATTTCAGACTTGTTTGATGTTGAAAACAACTTGTAGCTTAATTTTCGGTTGTTTGAAGTTCGAAACAACTTTTAGTTTCATCTTTACTCGTTTGAGCCCAGAAACAACTTGTAGCTTCATTATTGAATCGATTGAAGTTGGAAACAACTTGTAACTTCATTTCAGACATGTTTGAAGTTAAAAACAACTTGTAGCTTCATTTTCGGTTGTTTGAAGTTGGAAGCGACTTTTAGTTTCATCTTTACTCGTTTGAGCTGGGAAACAACTTGTAGCTTCATTATTGACTCGATTAAAGTTGGAAACAACTTGTAACCTCATTTCAGACAGGTTTGAAGTTGAAAACAACTTGTAGCTTCATTTTCGGTTGTTTGAAGTTGGAAACGACTTTTAGTTTCATCTTTACTCGTTTGAGCCTGGAAACAACTTGTAGCTTCATTATTGACTCGATTGAAGTTGGAAACAACTTGTAGCTTCATTTCAGACTTGTTTGAAGTCGAAAACATTTGTAGCTTCATTTTCGGTTGTTTGAAGTTGGAAACAACTTTTAGTTTCATCTTTACTCGTTTGAGCCCGGAAAGAACTTGTAGCTTCATTATTTACTCGATTGAAGTTGGAAACAACTTGTAGCTTAATTTCAAACTTGTTTGATGTTGAAAAAAACTTGTAGCTTAATTTTCGGTTGTTTGAAGTTCGAAACAACTTTTAGTTTCATCTTTACTCGTTTGAGCCCAGAAACAACTTGTAGCTTCATTATTGAATCGATTGAAGTTGGAAAAAACTTGTAACTTCATTTCAGACATGTTTGAAGTTGAAAACAACTTGTAGCTTCATTTTCGGTTGTTTGAAGTTGGAAGCGACTTTTAGTTTCGTCTTTACTCGTTTGAGCTGGGAAACAACATGTAGCTTCATTATTGACTCGATTAAAGTTGGAAACAACTTGTAGCTTCATTATTGACTCGATTGAAGTTGGAAACAACTTGTAACTTCATTTCAGACATGTTTGAAGTTGAAAACAATTTGTAGCTTCATTTTCGGTTGTTTGAAGTTGGAAGCGACTTTTAGTTTCATCTTTACTCGTTTGAGCTGGGAAACAACATGTAGCTTCATTATTGACTCGATTAAAGTTGGAAACAACTTGTAGCTTCATTATTGACTCGATTGAAGTTGGAAACAACTTGTAGCTTCATTATTGACTCGATTAAAATTGGAAACAACTTTTAGCTTCATTTCAGACTTGTTTGATGTTGATCAACTTGTAGCTTCATTTTCGGTTGTTTGAAGTTCGAAAAAACTTTTAGTTTCATCTTTTCTCGTTTGAGCCCAGAAACAACTTGTAGCTTCATTATTGAGTCGATTGAAGTTGGAAACAACTTGTGGTTTTATTTCAGACTTGTTTGATGTTGAAAACAGCTTGTAGCTTCATTTTTGGTTGTTTGAAGTTAGAAACAACTTTTAGTTTCATCTTTACTCGTTTGAGCCTGGAAACAACTTGTAGCTTCATTATTGACTCAATTGAAGTTGGAAACAACTTGTAGCTTAATTTCAGACTTGTTTGATGTTGAAAACAACTTGTAGCTTAATTTTCGGTTGTTTGAAGTTCGAAACAACTTTTAGTTTCATCTTTACTCGTTTGAGCCCAGAAACAACTTGTAGCTTCATTATTGAATCGATTGAAGTTGGAAACAACTTGTAACTTCATTTCAGACATGTTTGAAGTTGAAAACAACTTGTAGCTTCATTTTCGGTTGTTTGAAGTTCGAAACAACTTTTAGTTTCATCTTTACTCGTTTGAGCCCGGAAACAACTTGTAGCTTCATTATTGACTCGATTGAAGTTGGAAACAACTTGTAGCTTCATTTCAAACTTGTTTGATGTTGAAAAAAACTTGTAGCTTCATTTTCGGTTGTTTGAAGTTCGAAAACAACTTGTAGCTTCATTTTCGGTTGTTTGAAGTTGGAAGCGACTTTTAGTTTCATCTTTACTCGTTTGAGCTGGGAAACAACTTGTAGCTTCATTATTGACTCGATTAAAGTTGGAAACAACTTGTAACTTCATTTCAGACAGGTTCGAAGTTGAAAACAGCTTGTAGCTTCATTTTGGTTGTTTGAAGTTAGAAACAACTTTTAGTTTCATCTTTACTCGTTTGAGCTTGGAAACAACTTGTAGCTTCATTATTGACTCAATTGAAGTTGGAAACAACTTGTAGCTTAATTTCAGACTTGTTTGATGTTGAAAACAACTTGTAGCTTAATTTTCGGTTGTTTGAAGTTCGAAACAACTTTTAGTTTCATCTTTACTCGTTTGAGCCCAGAAACAACTTGTAGCTTCATTGTTGAATCGATTGAAGTTGGAAACAACTTGTAACTTCATTTCAGACATGTTTGAAGTTGAAAACAACTTGTAGCTTCATTTTCGGTAGTTTGAAGTTGGAAGCGACTTTTAGTTTCATCTTTACTCGTTTGAGCTGGGAAACAACTTGTAGCTTCATTATTGACTCGATTAAAGTTGGAAACAACTTGTAACCTCATTTCAGACAGGTTTGAAGTTGAAAACAACTTGTAGCTTCATTTCAGACTTGTTTGAAGTCGAAAACATTTGTAGCTTCATTTTCGGTTGTTTGAAGTTGGAAACAACTTTTAGTTTCATCTTTACTCGTTTGAGCCCTGAAAGAACTTGTAGCTTCATTATTTACTCGATTGAAGTTGGAAACAACCTGTAGCTTAATTTCAAACTTGTTTGATGTTGAAAAAAACTTGTAGCTTAATTTTCGGTTGTTTGAAGTTCGAAACAACTTTTAGTTTCATCTTTACTCGTTTGAGCCCAGAAACAACTTGTAGCTTCATTATTGAATCGATTGAAGTTGGAAACAACTTGTAATTTCATTTCAGACATGTTTGAAGTTGAAAACAATTTGTAGCTTCATTTTCGGTTGTTTGAAGTTGGAAGCGACTTTTAGTTTCATCTTTACTCGTTTGAGCTGGGAAACAACATGTAGCTTCATTATTGACTCGATTAAAGTTGGAAACAACTTGTAGCTTCATTATTGACTCGATTGAAGTTGGAAACAACTTGTAGCTTCATTATTGACTCGATTAAAATTGGAAACAACTTTTAGCTTCATTTCAGACTTGGTTGATGTTGATCAACTTGTAGCTTCATTTTCGGTTGTTTGAAGTTCGAAAAAACTTTTAATTTCATCTTTTCTCGTTTGAGCCCAGAAACAACTTTTTTTTCGTTATAATCCAGAAACAACTTGTAGCTTCATTATTGAGTCGATTGAAGTTGGAAACAACTTGTGGTTTTATTTCAGACTTGTTTGATGTTGAAAACAGCTTGTAGCTTCATTTTTGGTTGTTTGAAGTTAGAAACAACTTTTAGTTTCATCTTTACTCGTTTGAGCCTGGAAACAACTTGTAGCTTCATTATTGACTCAATTGAAGTTGGAAACAACTTGTAGCTTAATTTCAGACTTGTTTGATGTTGAAAACAACTTGTAGCTTAATTTTCGGTTGTTTGAAGTTCGAAACAACTTTTAGTTTCATCTTTACTCGTTTGAGCCCGGAAACAACTTGTAGCTTCATTATTGACTCGATTGAAGTTGGAAACAACTTGTAGCTTCATTTCAAACTTGTTTGATGTTGAAAAAAACTTGTAGCTTCATTTTCGGTTGTTTGAAGTTCGAAAACAACTTGTAGCTTCATTTTCGGTTGTTTGAAGTTGGAAGCGACTTTTAGTTTCATCTTTACTCGTTTCAGCTGGGAAACAACTTGTAGCTTCATTATTGACTCGATTAAAGTTGGAAACAACTTGTAACTTCATTTCAGACAGGTTCGAAGTTGAAAACAGCTTGTAGCTTCATTTTTGGTTGTTTGAAGTTAGAAACAACTTTTAGTTTCATCTTTACTCGTTTGAGCTTGGAAACAACTTGTAGCTTCATTATTGACTCAATTGAAGTTGGAAACAACTTGTAGCTTAATTTCAGACTTGTTTGATGTTGAAAACAACTTGTAGCTTAATTTTCGGTTGTTTGAAGTTCGAAACAACTTTTAGTTTCATCTTTACTCGTTTGAGCCCAGAAACAACTTGTAGCTTCATTATTGAATCGATTGAAGTTGGAAACAACTTGTAACTTCATTTCAGACATGTTTGAAGTTTTTTTTTTTTTTTTTTGCTAATTGATTACACACGCACACGTGGGGAGTCGAACTCCCGACCTCCCGCAAGGGGGTACAAGAGCTCTACCACCACACCAACACCTTGTTGGCGACATGTTTGAAGTTGAAAACAACTTGTATCTTCATTTTCGGTTGTTTGAAGTTGGAAGCGACTTTTAGTTTCATCTTTACTCGTTTGAGCTGGGAAACAACTTGTAGCTTCATTATTGACTCGATTAAAGTTGGAAACAACTTGTAACCTCATTTCAGACAGGTTTGAAGTTGAAAACAACTTGTAGCTTCATTTTCGGTTGTTTGAAGTTGGAAACGACTTTTAGTTTCATCTTTACTCGTTTGAGCCTGGAAACAACTTGTAGCTTCATTATTGACTCGATTGAAGTTGGAAACAACTTGTAGCTTCATTATTGACTCGATTGAAGTTGGAAACAACTTGTAGCTTCATTTCAGACTTGTTTGAAGTCGAAAACATTTGTAGCTTCATTTTCGGTTGTTTGAAGTTGGAAACAACTTTTAGTTTCATCTTTACTCGTTTGAGCCCGGAAAGAACTTGTAGCTTCATTATTTACTCGATTGAAGTTGGAAACAACTTGTAGCTTAATTTCAAACTTGTTTGATGTTGAAAAAAACTTGTAGCTTAATTTTCGGTTGTTTGAAGTTCGAAACAACTTTTAGTTTCATCTTTACTCGTTTGAGCCCAGAAACAACTTGTAGCTTCATTATTGAATCGGTTGAAGTTGGAAACAACTTGTAACTTCATTTCAGACATGTTTGAAGTTGAAAACAACTTGTAGCTTCATTTTCGGTTGTTTGAAGTTGGAAGCGACTTTTAGTTTCATCTTTACTCGTTTGAGCTGGGAAACAACATGTAGCTTCATTATTGACTCGATTAAAGTTGGAAACAACTTGTAGCTTCATTATTGACTCGATTGAAGTTGGAAACAACTTGTAGCTTCATTATTGACTCGATTAAAATTGGAAACAACTTTTAGCTTCATTTCAGACTTGTTTGATGTTGATCAACTTGTAGCTTCATTTTCGGTTGTTTGAAGTTCGAAAAAACTTTTAGTTTCATCTTTTCTCGTTTGAGCCCAGAAACAACTTGTAGCTTCATTATTGAGTCGATTGAAGTTGGAAACAACTTGTGGTTTTATTTCAGACTTGTTTGATGTTGAAAACAGCTTGTAGCTTCATTTTTGGTTGTTTGAAGTTAGAAACAACTTTTAGTTTCATCTTTACTCGTTTGAGCCTGGAAACACCTTGTAGCTTCATTATTGACTCAATTGAAGTTGGAAACAACTTGTAGCTTAATTTCAGACTTGTTTGATGTTGAAAACAACTTGTAGCTTAATTTTCGGTTGTTTGAAGTTCGAAACAACTTTTAGTTTCATCTTTACTCGTTTGAGCCCAGAAACAACTTGTAGCTTCATTATTGAATCGATTGAAGTTGGAAACAACTTGTAACTTCATTTCAGACATGTTTGAAGTTGAAAACAACTTGTATCTTCATTTTCGGTTGTTTGAAGTTGGAAGCGACTTTTAGTTTCATCTTTACTCGTTTGAGCTGGGAAACAACTTGTAGCTTCATTATTGACTCGATTAAAGTTGGAAACAACTTGTAACCTCATTTCAGACAGGTTTGAAGTTGAAAACAACTTGTAGCTTCATTTTCGGTTGTTTGAAGTTGGAAACGACTTTTAGTTTCATCTTTACTCGTTTGAGCCTGGAAACAACTTGTAGCTTCATTATTGACTCGATTGAAGTTGGAAACAACTTGTAGCTTCATTATTGACTCGATTGAAGTTGGAAACAACTTGTAGCTTCATTTCAGACTTGTTTGAAGTCGAAAACATTTGTAGCTTCATTTTCGGTTGTTTGAAGTTGGAAACAACTTTTAGTTTCATCTTTACTCGTTTGAGCCCGGAAAGAACTTGTAGCTTCATTATTTACTCGATTGAAGTTGGAAACAACTTGTAGCTTAAATTCAAACTTGTTTGATGTTGAAAAAAACTTGTAGCTTAATTTTCAGTTGTTTGAAGTTCGAAACAACTTTTAGTTTCATCTTTACTCGTTTGAGCCCAGAACCAACTTGTAGCTTCATTATTGAATCGGTTGAAGTTGGAAACAACTTGTAACTTCATTTCAGACATGTTTGAAGTTGAAAACAACTTGTAGCTTCATTTTCGGTTGTTTGAAGTTGGAAGCGACTTTTAGTTTCATCTTTACTCGTTTGAGCTGGGAAACAACATGTAGCTTCATTATTGACTCGATTAAAGTTGGAAACAACTTGTAGCTTCATTATTGACTCGATTGAAGTTGGAAACAACTTGTAGCTTCATTATTGACTCGATTAAAATTGGAAACAACTTTTAGCTTCATTTCAGACTTGTTTGATGTTGATCAACTTGTAGCTTCATTTTCGGTTGTTTGAAGTTCGAAAAAACTTTTAGTTTCATCTTTTCTCGTTTGAGCCCAGAAACAACTTGTAGCTTCATTATTGAGTCGATTGAAGTTGGAAACAACTTGTGGTTTTATTTCAGACTTGTTTGATGTTGAAAACAGCTTGTAGCTTCATTTTTGGTTATTTGAAGTTAGAAACAACTTTTAGTTTCATCTTTACTCGTTTGAGCCTGGAAACAACTTGTAGCTTCATTATTGACTCAATTGAAGTTGGAAACAACTTGTAGCTTAATTTCAGACTTGTTAGATGTTGAAAACAACTTGTAGCTTAATTTTCGGTTGTTTGAAGTTCGAAACAACTTTTAGTTTCATCTTTACTCGTTTGAGCCCAGAAACAACTTGTAGCTTCATTATTGAATCGATTGAAGTTGGAAACAACTTGTAACTTCATTTCAGACATGTTTGAAGTTGAAAACAACTTGTAGCTTCATTTTCGGTTGTTTGAAGTTCGAAACAACTTTTAGTTTCATCTTTACTCGTTTGAGCCCGGAAACAACTTGTAGCTTCATTATTGACTCGATTGAAGTTGGAAACAACTTGTAGCTTCATTTCAAACTTGTTTGATGTTGAAAAAAACTTGTAGCTTCATTTTCGGTTGTTTGAAGTTCGAAAACAACTTGTAGCTTCATTTTCGGTTGTTTGAAGTTGGAAGCGACTTTTAGTTTCATCTTTACTCGTTTGAGCTGGGAAACAACTTGTAGCTTCATTATTGACTCGATTAAAGTTGGAAACAACTTGTAACTTCATTTCAGACAGGTTCGAAGTTGAAAACAGCTTGTAGCTTCATTTTTGGTCGTTTGAAGTTAGAAACAACTTTTAGTTTCATCTTTACTCGTTTGAGCTTGGAAACAACTTGTAGCTTCATTATTGACTCAATTGAAGTTGGAAACAACTTGTAGCTTAATTTCAGACTTGTTTGATGTTGAAAACAACTTGTAGCTTAATTTTCGGTTGTTTGAAGTTCGAAACAACTTTTAGTTTCATCTTTACTCGTTTGAGCCCAGAAACAACTTGTAGCTTCATTATTGAATCGATTGAAGTTGGAAACAACTTGTAACTTCATTTCAGACATGTTTGAAGTTGAAAACAACTTGTAGCTTCATTTTCGGTTGTTTGAAGTTGGAAGCGACTTTTAGTTTCATCTTTACTCGTTTGAGCTGGGAAACAACTTGTAGCTTCATTATTGACTCGATTAAAGTTGGAAACAACTTGTAACCTCATTTCAGACAGGTTTGAAGTTGAAAACAACTTGTAGCTTCATTTTCGGTTGTTTGAAGTTGGAAACGACTTTTAGTTTCATCTTTACTCGTTTGAGCCTGGAAACAACTTGTAGCTTCATTATTGACTCGATTGAAGTTGGAAACAACTTGTAGCTTCATTATTGAGTCGATTGAAGTTTTTTTTTTTTTTGATAATTGAGAATTGAATTAAAAAAACAAAGAGTACACTTCTAGGGGCATACCCCGCGATAAAAAGACTATCAGTCAACAAGAACCGACTAAACTAGTCCATAAATAACATAATATAGACTAAAACTAGTCTAAAAACTAGACAAGGTAGAGAACTAAATTAGTACAGAATATGGCTTAAGGAAGGATCTCTGGATAGTTCCCTACGGAAATCATTACAAGTACTCAATTTCTCACGCACCATACGCTTTACTATCATAATTAATTGAGCAACTGGCATACTTCCACCATCATGGACTCTACTGTTTCTTTCCCTCCAAATTAAATAGATTGCAACAGTGATATAAAGAAAAACAAAGTTTTTCTGGAAGGCAGTTTTCGGCTCATCAAAGAAATCACCCTGCATCCATCTTCTCCAAACAAGAATAGGATTGAACGGACACGCCCGGAAAATCAAATAGGAGTATGGGCACTGGGAGAAAAGGTGCTCCGTGTCTTCATTGCTACTAGAACATAATGCACATCTGGGGTTAGTATTCATATGGAACAGAAGCATTCGGTCCTTTGTTAGAAGTCTCTCGCGACAAGCCAACCAAGATATGAATGAGCATGCAGGAATATGAAACTTATTCCAAATAAGAGGAAGCCAGCCTGGAGGAGTTCCTCTTCTCCTAATAGAATCCCAAATGACATTCAAATTGACTGGGTGGGCGCCATTCCAAAACACTATGTCATTAGCACCAATCTGTCGAGAGTATAGCAAGCTCCTAAAGTGCACAGCACGGTGATCATTTGAAGTGGCAACCGACCATTGACCATTTGAAATAATGGTTCCAACAGCAGCAAGAGAAGAGGACTGCATGATAGAGATTAAACCCACTCCAAATTTCTGGATGAGTGGCTCATTTATAAGCCAAGGGTCATGCCATAATTTGAACTCAGAATTTTCCTTAACCATAACAGAGATGTGCTGCAAAGCTTCAGAGCGTGCATTGAAGATCTTTCGAAGATTCCAAGGACACTTATACGGGATCTTCGTTGTCCAGAAAGCTTTATGCTTTAGTAAACAGGAATGAACCCAAAGAATCCAAATAGAACAGGGGTTTGGAAGGGAAAGTTTCCATATTTGCAAGAATATTGCAGATTTGTTCCACTCAAACAAGTCTCTAACCCCAAGGCCACCTTCCTCTTTTTTAAAACAACAATCAGCCCATGCCACATTGTAATGGCATCTGCCCTCCAAACTGCAGCCACCCCACAAGAATTTAGCGAGAATAGATTGAATTCGCTTTAGAACTCCCTTCGGCAGAAATAAGTACATTGACCAGAAGCCCTGAATGGCTTGGAGAACAGATTTTATCAGTTGAAGTCTCCCACTATATCGGAGAGAACGCACAGCCCAACCCTCAATTCTTTTACATAGCCGATGGATCAGAGGATCACATAGAGAAGGAGTGAGTCGACTAGTGATCAGAGGAAGTCCCAAATAGGTAATGGGAAGGGATCCTTGAGAGAAACCATACTCACTTATGGTATCACGAACTATATCAGCAGGAACGTTGCAAAAGAAAGCCTGGCACTTCTCTTTGTTCAACTTCAAGCCTGAGCAATCACAGAAGTGAGACACCGAGTCGAGAAGAATCTTAATAGAGGCCTGTTCACCTTTACAGAAGACAAAAATGTCGTCTGCAAAGATAACATGAGAAAGCTTGAGCTGCTTTGTACGCCAATGAAAAACAAATGATTCACAATTCTGGAGCGTCGTGTTCAAATAGATAGTCAGAATTTCCATACTAAGCACGAATAAATAAGGGGAGAGGGGATCCCCTTGACGGAGCCCACTCTTGCACTGGAAATAACCCTCAAGGACACCATTTATCTTTACAGAAAGCATACAACCCGAGATGCATTTTTTAATCCACCTGATAAACAAATCAGGGAAACGCATTTTATCCAAAGCAGTAAACAGGAAGTCCCAATTTAGGCTATCAAACGCCTTGTGAATATCAAGCTTAAAGGCACATCTAGGAACACCATCTTGCCTATGGTAGTCCTTGCAAAGGGCTTGAATCAACATAATATTGTCTCCGATGAGCCTTTTTGGAACAAATGCAGATTGATTAATAGAAATCAGCGAAGCAATAATTTTCTGAATTCTGCCCGCAAGAAGCTTGGCAATACACTTGTATAGAGTATTACAACAAGAGATTGGACGGAAATGCTGCATACGGGAGGGGTTATCACACTTTGGCACCAGAGAGATTGCAGCAGAGTTGATACTACGAGGCAATTCCAAAGTGTCAAAGAAGTACTTTATACCTCTTACCACATCATCACCAATAAGACCCCACACTGCCAAGAAGAATTCAGGTGTCAATCCATCAGGTCCTGGGCTTTTCTTTTTCCCCATTCTTTTAAACGCCTTCAAAATGTCATCGTTGCTAAAAGAGGTACAGAGAAAATCCTGCTGAGAAGAGCTCAGCTGAGGAAGAGTGATATTCCAATCAAAAGGTTTGCAGTCAATACTAGTACCCAGTAACTCTTTGAAATAATCAGTGGCAGCTGTAGCAATCTCCTCATGAGAAGTCAGAACGTTACCAAAACCATCATCAAGCATAAGAATTTTGTTTACATTCCATCGATTTTTGCAAGCTCTGTGAAAGAAAGAATTGTTTCCGTCACCAAGATCCAACCATTGTACCCTAGACTTTTGTTTCAAGAATATTTCCTCAGCCGAAAGAGCACGCTGCAAATCAAGGCAGAGGCTCTCTTCAGTTTTGAACACATCCGAAAGGGCACTAGGAGACATTCCCTCTTGAAAAGAAGTAAGAGCATGTCGTGCTTGAATAACGGCTTCATGAAGATTGCCACATGATTTATTCAAACGCTTTAGGGCAGCTTTAACTCTCTTAATCTTCATAGAGAGAATGTACCAAGGATCTCCATGAATATCAATATTCCATGCCTCCTCAACAGTAGAATAGAAATCCTGATGCTGAATCACATGTTGGAAGATTTGAAAAGGTTTGAAAACCTTTGGATTCGAGACCCCCAGGTAAGTAATGGCTGGGCAATGGTCCGATAACCCTCTCGGAGGAAATTGAGCAGTAGACATTGAGAAGATGCTAACCCAAGAAGCATTCACAAGCACTCTGTCAAGCTTTCTTTGAACAGGCTTCGAGTGGTTGCAATCCCACCACGTGAAAAATTGACCAGAGAAGTTAAGATCAAACACATCAATAGCTTCTGCAAAGTCCCGGAATTCTTGAATCTCAATCGAAAGACCCCTGTCTACATTAGTCTCATGCATATTAAGATAGACATTGAAGTCTCCAGTAATAACCCAAGGCATAGAAGAAACAGCAACAATATTCGAATTAAAATTGATTAATTGATTCCATAATAAACGCCTCTCAATATAGTCATTTGAAGCATAAATAAATGATGCAAAAAATACATGATTCGAGGGTAAGGATGATACTTTACAGGAGATGTGTTGTGAATGAACATGCACATCCGAGATAGACCAAAAATCAGGATCCCATCCAAGCCATATTCGGCCGTTATGGTGATGATCATAATTAAAAAGCCAACTAAACTTCGGAGCAACTAGTTTAGAGACAAAAGTTGCATTTTCCTTTTTAACATGAGTTTCCAGGAGGGCAATAAGTCCAAGCTTTCTCGAAGCAATAAAATCCTTATAGAAGGAAATCTTATTATTGAGCCCTCTCGTGTTGTAGGAACAAAAAACCATTAACAACTATTTATTTCTTTTTCGGGGAATCCTTCCCCCCCGCCCTTCGCGCTCTTTTCAACTGATTTTTAGTCATAGTCTTAGCCAATGCCTTGAAAATAGGGACCTCAGGACTACCCAGAACAGGCTCAGAAGGATTGCTTTGTTCAGGACAGGGTTTGGATGAATTTGGCTTCCGATTAACAGTGGTCCAACCATCTGCAGCATTCGAACAATTCCCACTAGGATCCTTGACTACAACATGGGGTTTCTCAACAATAACGTGGCCTGAACCCTCCTTAGAAGTGACAGGGCTGTCCACAACAACTTCAGCAGGGAGAGTTTCATTATTAGCCGAAACAGAGTCATTGTGCTTTTCTCCTTTTTGAACCCACACACGCTTCACACTCGGACACGCCCCCACCAAATGGCCAAGTTGCTTGCAACCACTACATACCATTGGCCTCTGCGGATAAGAAATATCAACCTCAGCAAACTCTGTTTGTGACAGCTCTTAAGTATCAGCATCCATTACAGCCACTTTAATCTTCTCAGGGAGAGGATCTCCCAACTTGTAGCGAACACACATTTTTGCGAATTGTACAGGGTTCAACTGCGAGGTGACTTTATCAGCACAAATGGGAGGTCCTATAGAGCTAGCCACACAACTCAAACCCTCACGCGTCCAGTAATAATCAGGTAAGTTCCTGAATCTCACCCACAAACTTGTAGCTTCATTTCAGACTTGTTTGAAGTCGAAAACATTTGTAGCTGAATTTTCGGTTGTTTGAAGTTGGAAACAACTTTTAGTTTCATCTTTACTCGTTTGAGCCCGGAAAGAACTTGTAGCTTCATTATTTACTCGATTGAAGTTGGAAACAACTTGTAGCTTAATTTCAAACTTGTTTGATGTTGAAAACAACTTGTAGCTTAATTTTCGGTTATTTGAAGTTCGAAACAACTTTTAGTTTCATCTTTACTCGTTTGAGCCCAGAAACAACTTGTAGCTTCATTATTGAATCGATTGAAGTTGGAAACAACTTGTAACTTCATTTCAGACATGTTTGAAGTTGAAAACAACTTGTAGCTTCATTTTCGGTTGTTTGAAGTTCGAAACAACTTTTAGTTTCATCTTTACTCGTTTGAGCCCGGAAACAACTTGTAGCTTCATTATTGACTCGATTGAAGTTGGAAACAACTTGTAGCTTCATTTCAAACTTGTTTGATGTTGAAAAAAACTTGTAGCTTCATTTTCGGTTGTTTGAAGTTCGAAAACAACTTGTAGCTTCATTTTCGGTTGTTTGAAGTTGGAAGCGACTTTTAGTTTCATCTTTACTCGTTTCAGCTGGGAAACAACTTGTAGCTTCATTATTGACTCGATTAAAGTTGGAAACAACTTGTAACCTCATTTCAGACAGGTTTGAAGTTGAAAACAACTTGTAGCTTCATTTTCGGTTGTTTGAAGTTGGAAACGACTTTTAGTTTCATCTTTACTCGTTTGAGCCTGGAAACAACTTGTAGCTTCATTATTGACTCGATTGAAGTTGGAAACAACTTGTAGCTTCATTATTGACTCGATTGAAGTTGGAAACAACTTGTAGCTTCATTTCAGACTTGTTTGAAGTCGAAAACATTTGTAGCTTCATTTTCGGTTGTTTGAAGTTGGAAACAACTTTTAGTTTCATCTTTACTCGTTTGAGCCCGGAAAGAACTTGTAGCTTCATTATTTACTCGATTGAAGTTGGAAACAACTTGTAGCTTAATTTCAAACTTGTTTGATTTTGAAAAAAACTTGTAGCTTAATTTTCGGTTGTTTGAAGTTCGAAACAACTTTTAGTTTCATCTTTACTCGTTTGAGCCCAGAAACAACTTGTAGCTTCATTATTGAATCGGTTGAAGTTGGAAACAACTTGTAACTTCATTTCAGACATGTTTGAAGTTGAAAACAACTTGTAGCTTCATTTTCGGTTGTTTGAAGTTGGAAGCGACTTTTAGTTTCATCTTTACTCGTTTGAGCTGGGAAACAACATGTAGCTTCATTATTGACTCGATTAAAGTTGGAAACAACTTGTAGCTTCATTTCAAACTTGTTTGATGTTGAAAAAAACTTGTAGCTTCATTTTCGGTTGTTTGAAGTTCGAAAACAACTTGTAGCTTCATTTTCGGTTGTTTGAAGTTGGAAGCGACTTTTAGTTTCATCTTTACTCGTTTCAGCTGGGAAACAACTTGTAGCTTCATTATTGACTCGATTAAAGTTGGAAACAACTTGTAACCTCATTTCAGACAGGTTCGAAGTTGAAAACAACTTGTAGCTTCATTTTCGGTTGTTTGAAGTTGGAAACGACTTTTAGTTTCATCTTTACTCGTTTGAGCCTGGAAACAACTTGTAGCTTCATTATTGACTCGATTGAAGTTGGAAACAACTTGTAGCTTCATTATTGACTCGATTGAAGTTGAAAACAACTTGTAGCTTCATTTCAGACTTGTTTGAAGTCGAAAACATTTGTAGCTTCATTTTCGGTTGTTTGAAGTTGGAAACAACTTTTAGTTTCATCTTTACTCGTTTGAGCCCGGAAAGAACTTGTAGCTTCATTATTTACTCGATTGAAGTTGGAAACAACTTGTAGCTTAATTTCAAACTTGTTTGATGTTGAAAAAAACTTGTAGCTTAATTTTCGGTTGTTTGAAGTTCGAAACAACTTTTAGTTTCATCTTTACTCGTTTGAGCCCAGAAACAACTTGTAGCTTCATTATTGAATCGGTTGAAGTTGGAAACAACTTGTAACTTCATTTCAGACATGTTTGAAGTTGAAAACAACTTGTAGCTTCATTTTCGGTTGTTTGAAGTTGGAAGCGACTTTTAGTTTCATCTTTACTCGTTTGAGCTGGGAAACAACATGTAGCTTCATTATTGACTCGATTAAAGTTGGAAACAACTTGTAGCTTCATTATTGACTCGATTGAAGTTGGAAACAACTTGTAGCTTCATTATTGACTCGATTAAAATTGGAAACAACTTTTAGCTTCATTTCAGACTTGTTTGATGTTGATCAACTTGTAGCTTCATTTTCGGTTGTTTGAAGTTCGAAAAAACTTTTAGTTTCATCTTTTCTCGTTTGAGCCCAGAAACAACTTGTAGCTTCATTATTGAGTCGATTGAAGTTGGAAACAACTTGTGGTTTTATTTCAGACTTGTTTGATGTTGAAAACAGCTTGTAGCTTCATTTTTGGTTGTTTGAAGTTAGAAAAACCTTTTAGTTTCATCTTTACTCGTTTGAGCCTGGAAACAACTTGTAGCTTCATTATTGACTCAATTGAAGTTGGAAACAACTTGTAGCTTAATTTCAGACTTGTTTGATGTTGAAAACAACTTGTAGCTTAATTTTCGGTTGTTTGAAGTTCGAAACAACTTTTAGTTTCATCTTTACTCGTTTGAGCCCAGAAACAACTTGTAGCTTCATTATTGAATCGATTGAAGTTGGAAACAACTTGTAACTTCATTTCAGACATGTTTGAAGTTGAAAACAACTTGTAGCTTCATTTTCGGTTGTTTGAAGTTCGAAACAACTTTTAGTTTCATATTTACTCGTTTGAGCCCGGAAACAACTTGTAGCTTCATTATTGACTCGATTGAAGTTGGAAACAACTTGTAGCTTCATTTCAAACTTGTTTGATGTTGAAAAAAACTTGTAGCTTCATTTTCGGTTGTTTGAAGTTCGAAAACAACTTGTAGCTTCATTTTCGGTTGTTTGAAGTTGGAAGCGACTTTTAGTTTCATCTTTACTCGTTTGAGCTGGGAAACAACTTGTAGCTTCATTATTGACTCGATTAAAGTTGGAAACAACTTGTAACTTCATTTCAGACAGGTTCGAAGTTGAAAACAGCTTGTAGCTTCATTTTTGGTTGTTTGAAGTTAGAAACAACTTTTAGTTTCATCTTTACTCGTTTGAGCTTGGAAACAACTTGTAGCTTCATTATTGACTCAATTGAAGTTGGAAACAACTTGTAGCATAATTTCAGACTTGTTTGAAGTTCGAAAACAACTTGTAGCTTCATTTTCGGTTGTTTGAAGTTGGAAGCGACTTTTAGTTTCATCTTTACTCGTTTGAGCTGGGAAACAACTTGTAGCTTCATTATTGACTCGATTAAAGTTGGAAACAACTTGTAACTTCATTTCAGACAGGTTCGAAGTTGAAAACAGCTTGTAGCTTCATTTTTGGTTGTTTGAAGTTAGAAACAACTTTTAGTTTCATCTTTACTCGTTTGAGCTTGGAAACAACTTGTAGCTTCATTATTGACTCAATTGAAGTTGGAAACAACTTGTAGCTTAATTTCAGACTTGTTTGATGTTGAAAACAACTTGTAGCTTAATTTTCGGTTGTTTGAAGTTCGAAACAACTTTTAGTTTCATCTTTACTCGTTTGAGCCCAGAAACAACTTGTAGCTTCATTATTGAATCGATTGAAGTTGGAAACAACTTGTAACTTCTTTTTTTTTTTTTTTTTTTTTTTTTTTTTGCTAAATGAAAGATATATAAAAAAGGGGGGAAAAATTACAAGTCTAGGGGCATACCCCGCGAAAGAAGCATAAAATAGCTAGACAAAGTAGCAGGATACTAAGACTAGCTAAAATAAGCCATTAACAAATAAAACTAGATAGTTACAATCGACCAAATCTTCAACCGAGATAAACTAATACAAAAGGCAGATTAGGGTGGGGTCATCCTTGGCCCACTTTCTGAATTTCACATTAGTAAAGAGTTTTTCTCGAGCAATGATCTTCATCTTCATGATGACTTCATGAGAGGCATGCGACTTTCCCGGGTTATGTAACCTGAAGTTCCTTTCCTTCCAAACCAAATAAATAGCAACTGTAAAGTACAAACTACCAATGACTGCCAGCTTTTTATCAATGTTAGCATCGAAGAATTCCCCTTGCTGCCACTTATGCCAATCATTTGAGAAGTTAACAGGGCAAGCATATCGAACTAACTGGAAATAAGGACATTCAGTGAGAAGGTGAGGTATGGATTCCATTTCGTTGCAAAAGAGGCAATCAGGGGCTGTTTGCATATGAAATAGAATCATTCTATCCCGAGTCAGGAGACGCTCTTTCAAAGCTAACCATGCGATAAAGGAGCACTTCGGGATTGATAAGAAGTTCCAAATACACTCCCACCATGAGACAGTCGATTGCTTGTTCCGAATGGAGCTCCATATGACTTTGTAGGAGATGAGTTTGCAGGCTAAACCATCCCACGTTAGGTGATCAGCTGGGGAAAATCGAATATTTTCAACAATCTGCCTTAGTTGCATAATCTGGAAATGGTTAGAGGGCGGAAGACGCCAAGTATCCCCATGTTGATACAGATTAACAGGCACTAAGAGGGAAGATTCAGCATTACTAATGGCCGAGTGACCATAATCCCACAGCAGAGGCCTACCACGAACCCAAGGATCAAGCCAGAATTTAAAATTAGAGTGCACTCCAACATGGTACCTGATGAATTTAAGAGCAAGTGGCCGTAAGCTAAGAATTTTTCTAGCTCCCCAAGCAGTTTTATACGGGATTTTCGAAGTCCAGAATCCCTTATTCTTAAGCAGAACCAAATTAAACCATTTCACCCAAATAGAGCTATTTTCAGGTTGCACAATACGCCAAATCTGATAAAGGATCGCAGTAGTATTCCATTCAAAGACACTACGAATAGCAAGGCCTCCTTCATCTTTCGGGACACAGCAGTCCTGCCAAGAAACCTTGTGATGACATTTTCCATTGGATTTGTAGAATCCTCCCCATAGGAATTTAAACATGATGGAGTTAAGTTTTCTCAAAACACTTTTCGGCAGAAATAAGAACATGCTCCAGTAGCCAAAGATGCCACCAAGAATAGCTTTGAGAAGAATAAGTCTGCCGTAAAAAGTGAGAAACTTGGCAGTCCAGATTTGAATTTTAGCACAGAACCTTGCAATAAGGGGTTGGCACGCAGCAGAGGTTAACTTGGAAGTGATCAAAGGAAGCCCCAGGTACGTTATGGGCAGAGCTCCAAGCTGGAAACCAGTGCATTGCAAAATAAGGGCTCTATGATCAGATGGTACATTAGCAAAGAAACAGCAACTTTTGTCCCAGTTCGGTTGCAATCCAGAAAGAGAAGAGAAAAGCTTTAAGCTTTGAGTAAGCAACTCGGCAGAAGCAATTTCACCACGACAAAAAAAGAAAATATCGTCAGCAAAAACAATATGAGTCAACTTGACCTCCTCTGTTCTCCAGTGGTACTTAAAAGAATTAGATGCAGTGTACTTCTTTAAGCAAGCATTTAGGATCTCCATTGCAATGACAAATAAATAGGGAGAAATCGGGTCCCCTTGTCGAAGACCCGAGAAGCCCTTAAAGAATCCCTCCAAGCTACCATTGATTTTGACTGAGAACATGGCAGAAGTGATACAAAGACGTATCCAGTTGATGAATTTTACAGGAAAATTCATAGCATTAAGAGCATCAAACATGAAATTCCAGTTTAAACTGTCAAAGGCCTTTCGTAGATCAACTTTCATGGCACATCTAGGAGGACCAGTTTGGAGGTGATAGTCCTTACATAGAGACTGAACCAACATGATATTGTCACCGATAGATCGTCCCGGCAAGAATGCAGATTGATAAGGGGAGATGAGAGTGTCCAAAACAGTCCTCAACCTGGTAGCAAGTAGCTTAGAGATACATTTGTAGAGCGTGTTGCAGCACGATATAGGTCTGAAATCAGCCATAGTAGAGGGGTTTCTAATTTTCGGAACCAACGAGATAGCAACAGACATGTTTGAAGTTGAAAACAACTTGTAGCTTCATTTTCGGTTGTTTGAAGTTGGAAGCGACTTTTAGTTTCATCTTTACTCGTTTGAGCTGGAAAACAACTTGTAGCTTCATTATTGACTCGATTAAAGTTGGAAACAACTTGTAACCTCATTTCAGACAGGTTTGAAGTTGAAAACAACTTGTAGCTTCATTTTCGGTTGTTTGAAGTTGGAAACGACTTTTAGTTTCATCTTTACTCGTTTGAGCCTGGAAACAACTTGTAGCTTCATTATTGACTCGATTGAAGTTGGAAACAACTTGTAGCTTCATTATTGACTCGATTGAAGTTGGAAACAACTTGTAGCTTCATTTCAGACTTGTTTGAAGTCGAAAACATTTTTAGCTTAATTTTCGGTTGTTTGAAGTTGGAAACAACTTTTAGTTTCATCTTTACTCGTTTGAGCCCGGAAAGAACTTGTAGCTTCATTATTTACTCGATTGAAGTTGGAAACAACTTGTAGCTTAATTTCAAACTTGTTTGATGTTGAAAAAAACTTGTAGCTTAATTTTCGGTTGTTTGAAGTTCGAAACAACTTTTAGTTTCATCTTTACTCGTTTGAACCCAGAAACAACTTGTAGCTTCATTATTGAATCGGTTGAAGTTGGAAACAACTTGTAACTTCATTTCAGACATGTTTGAAGTTGAAAACAACTTGTAGCTTCATTTTCGGTTGTTTGAAGTTGGAAGCGACTTTTAGTTTCATCTTTACTCGTTTCAGCTGGGAAACAACATGTAGCTTCATTATTGACTCGATTAAAGTTGGAAACAACTTGTAGCTTCATTATTGACTCGATTGAAGTTGGAAACAACTTGTAGCTTCATTATTGACTCGATTAAAATTGGAAACAACTTTTAGCTTCATTTCAGACTTATTTGATGTTGATCAACTTGTAGCTTCATTTTCGGTTGTTTGAAGTTCGAAAAAACTTTTAGTTTCATCTTTTCTCGTTTGAGCCCAGAAACAACTTGTAGCTTCATTATTGAGTCGATTGAAGTTGGAAACAACTTGTGGTTTTATTTCAGACTTGTTTGATGTTGAAAACAGCTTGTAGCTTCATTTTTGGTTGTTTGAAGTTAGAAACAACTTTTAGTTTCATCTTTACTCGTTTGAGCCTGGAAACAACTTGAAGCTTCATTATTGACTCAATTGAAGTTGGAAACAACTTGTAGCTTAATTTCAGACTTGTTTGATGTTGAAAACAACTTGTAGCTTAATTTTCGGTTGTTTGAAGTTCGAAACAACTTTTAGTTTCATCTTTACTCGTTTGAGCCCAGAAACAACTTGTAGCTTCATTATTGAATCGATTGAAGTTGGAAACAACTTGTAACTTCATTTCAGACATGTTTGAAGTTGAAAACAACTTGTAGCTTCATTTTCGGTAGTTTGAAGTTCGAAACAACTTTTAGTTTCATCTTTACTCGTTTGAGCCCGGAAACAACTTGTAGCTTCATTATTGACTCGATTGAAGTTGGAAACAACTTGTAGCTTCATTTCAAACTTGTTTGATGTTGAAAAAAACTTGTAGCTTCATTTTCGGTTGTTTGAAGTTCGAAAACAACTTGTAGCTTCATTTTCGGTTGTTTGAAGTTGGAAGCGACTTTTAGTTTCATCTTTACTCGTTTGAGCTGGGAAACAACTTGTAGCTTCATTATTGACTCGATTAAAGTTGGAAACAACTTGTAACTTCATTTCAGACAGGTTCGAAGTTGAAAACAGCTTGTAGCTTCATTTTTGGTCGTTTGAAGTTAGAAACAACTTTTAGTTTCATCTTTACTCGTTTGAGCTTGGAAACAACTTGTAGCTTCATTATTGACTCAATTGAAGTTGGAAACAACTTGTAGCTTAATTTCAGACTTGTTTGATGTTGAAAACAACTTGTAGCTTAATTTTCGGTTGTTTGAAGTTCGAAACAACTTTTAGTTTCATCTTTACTCGTTTGAGCCCAGAAACAACTTGTAGCTTCATTATTGAATCGATTGAAGTTGGAAACAACTTGTAACTTCATTTCAGACATGTTTGAAGTTGAAAACAACTTGTAGCTTCATTTTCGGTTGTTTGAAGTTGGAAGCGACTTTTAGTTTCATCTTTACTCGTTTGAGCTGGGAAACAACTTGTAGCTTCATTATTGACTCGATTAAAGTTGGAAACAACTTGTAACCTCATTTCAGACAGGTTTGAAGTTGAAAACAACTTGTAGCTTCATTTTCGGTTGTTTGAAGTTGGAAACGACTTTTAGTTTCATCTTTACTCGTTTGAGCCTGGAAACAACTTGTAGCTTCATTATTGACTCGATTGAAGTTGGAAACAACTTGTAGCTTCATTATTGACTCGATTGAAGTTGGAAACAACTTGTAGCTTCATTTCAGACTTGTTTGAAGTCGAAAACACTTGTAGCTTAATTTTCGGTTGTTTGAAGTTGGAAACAACTTTTAGTTTCATCTATACTCGTTTGAGCCCGGAAAGAACTTGTAGCTTCATTATTTACTCGATTGAAGTTGGAAACAACTTGTAGCTTAATTTCAAACTTGTTTGATGTTGAAAACAACTTGTAGCTTAATTTTCGGTTGTTTGAAGTTCGAAACAACTTTTAGTTTCATCTTTACTCGTTTGAGCCCAGAAACAACTTGTAGCTTCATTATTGAATCGATTGAAGTTGGAAACAACTTGTAACTTCATTTCAGACATGTTTGAAGTTGAAAACAACTTGTAGCTTCATTTTCGGTTGTTTGAAGTTGGAAACAACTTTTAGTTTCATCTTTACTCGTTTGAACCCGGAAACAACTTGTAGCTTCATTATTGACTCGATTGAAGTTGGAAACAACTTGTAGCTTCATTTCAAACTTGTTTGATGTTGAAAACAACTTGTAGCTTCATTTTCGGTTGTTTGAAGTTGGAAGCGACTTTTAGTTTCATCTTTACTCGTTTGAGCTGGGAAACAACATGTAGCTTCATTATTGACTCGATTAAAGTTGGAAACAACTTGTAGCTTCATTATTGACTCGATTGAAGTTGGAAACAACTTGTAGCTTCATTATTGACTCGATTAAAATTGGAAACAACTTTTAGCTTCATTTCAGACTTGTTTGATGTTGATCAACTTGTAGCTTCATTATTGAGTCGATTGAAGTTGGAAACAACTTGTGGTTTTATTTCAGACTTGTTTGATGTTGAAAACAGCTTGTAGCTTCATTTTTGGTTGTTTGAAGTTAGAAACAACTTTTAGTTTCATCTTTACTCGTTTGAGCCTGGAAACAACTTGTAGCTTCATTATTGACTCAATTGAAGTTGGAAACAACTTGTAGCTTAATTTCAGACTTGTTTGATGTTGAAAACAACTTGTAGCTTAATTTTCGGTTGTTTGAAGTTCGAAACAACTTTTAGTTTCATCTTTACTCGTTTGAGCCCAGAAACAACTTGTAGCTTCATTATTGAATCGATTGAAGTTGGAAACAACTTGTAACTTCATTTCAGACATGTTTGAAGTTGAAAACAACTTGTAGCTTCATTTTCGGTTGTTTGAAGTTCGAAACAACTTTTAGTTTCATCTTTACTCGTTTGAGCCCGGAAACAACTTGTAGCTTCATTATTGACTCGATTGAAGTTGGAAACAACTTGTAGCTTCATTTCAAACTTGTTTGATGTTGAAAAAAACTTGTAGCTTCATTTTCGGTTGTTTGAAGTTCGAAAACAACTTGTAGCTTCATTTTCGGTTGTTTGAAGTTGGAAGCGACTTTTAGTTTCATCTTTACTCGTTTGAGCTGGGAAACAACTTGTAGCTTCATTATTGACTCGATTAAAGTTGGAAACAACTTGTAACTTCATTTCAGACAGGTTCGAAGTTGAAAACAGCTTGTAGCTTCATTTTTGGTTGTTTGAAGTTAGAAACAACTTTTAGTTTCATCTTTACTCGTTTGAGCTTGGAAACAACTTGTAGCTTCATTATTGACTCAATTGAAGTTGGAAACAACTTGTAGCTTAATTTCAGACTTGTTTGAAGTTCGAAAACAACTTGTAGCTTCATTTTCGGTTGTTTGAAGTTGGAAGCGACTTTTAGTTTCATCTTTACTCGTTTGAGCTGGGAAACAACTTGTAGCTTCATTATTGACTCGATTAAAGTTGGAAACAACTTGTAACTTCATTTCAGACAGGTTCGAAGTTGAAAACAGCTTGTAGCTTCATTTTTGGTTGTTTGAAGTTAGAAACAACTTTTAGTTTCATCTTTACTCGTTTGAGCTTGGAAACAACTTGTAGCTTCATTATTGACTCAATTGAAGTTGGAAACAACTTGTAGCTTAATTTCAGACTTGTTTGATGTTGAAAACAACTTGTAGCTTAATTTTCGGTTGTTTGAAGTTCGAAACAACTTTTAGTTTCATCTTTACTCGTTTGAGCCCAGAAACAACTTGTAGCTTCATTATTGAATCGATTGAAGTTGGAAACAACTTGTAACTTCATTTCAGACATGTTTGAAGTTGAAAACAACTTGTAGCTTCATTTTCGGTTGTTTGAAGTTGGAAGCGACTTTTAGTTTCATCTTTACTCGTTTGAGCTGGGAAACAACTTGTAACTTCATTATTGACTCGATTAAAGTTGGAAACAACTTGTAACCTCATTTCAGACAGGTTTGAAGTTGAAAACAACTTGTAGCTTCATTTTCGGTTGTTTGAAGTTGGAAACGACTTTTAGTTTCATCTTTACTCGTTTGAGCCTGGAAACAACTTGTAGCTTCATTATTGACTCGATTGAAGTTGGAAACAACTTGTAGCTTCATTATTGACTCGATTGAAGTTGAAAACAACTTGTAGCTTCATTTCAGACTTGTTTGAAGTCGAAAACATTTGTAGCTTCATTTTCGGTTGTTTGAAGTTGGAAACAACTTTTAGTTTCATCTTTACTCGTTTGAGCCCGGAAAGAACTTGTAGCTTCATTATTTACTCGATTGAAGTTGGAAACAACTTGTAGCTTAATTTCAAACTTGTTTGATGTTGAAAAAAACTTGTAGCTTAATTTTCGGTTGTTTGAAGTTCGAAACAACTTTTAGTTTCATCTTTACTCGTTTGAGCCCAGAAACAACTTGTAGCTTCATTATTGAATCGGTTGAAGTTGGAAACAACTTGTAACTTCATTTCAGACATGTTTGAAGTTGAAAACAACTTGTAGCTTCATTTTCGGTTGTTTGAAGTTGGAAGCGACTTTTAGTTTCATCTTTACTCGTTTGAGCTGGGAAACAACATGTAGCTTCATTATTGACTCGATTAAAGTTGGAAACAACTTGTAGCTTCATTATTGACTCGATTGAAGTTGGAAACAACTTGTAGCTTCATTATTGACTCGATTAAAATTGGAAACAACTTTTAGCTTCATTTCAGACTTGTTTGATGTTGATCAACTTGTAGCTTCATTTTCGGTTGTTTGAAGTTCGAAAAAACTTTTAGTTTCATCTTTTCTCGTTTGAGCCCAGAAACAACTTGTAGCTTCATTATTGACTCGATTGAAGTTGGAAACAACTTGTAGCTTCATTTCAGACTTGTTTGAAGTCGAAAATATTTGTAGCTTCATTTTCGGTTGTTTGAAGTTGGAAACAACTTTTAGTTTCATCTTTACTCGTTTGAGCCCGGAAAGAACTTGTAGCTTCATTATTGAATCGATTGAAGTTGGAAACAACTTGTAACTTCATTTCAGACATGTTTGAAGTTGAAAACAACTTGTAGCTTCATTTTCGGTTGTTTGAAGTTGGAAGCGACTTTTAGTTTCATCTTTACTCGTTTGAGCTGGGAAACAACTTGTAGCTTCATTATTGACTCGATTAAAGTTGGAAACAACTTGTAACCTCATTTCAGACAGGTTTGAAGTTGAAAACAACTTGTAGCTTCATTTTCGGTTGTTTGAAGTTGGAAACGACTTTTAGTTTCATCTTTACTCGTTTGAGCCTGGAAACAACTTGTAGCTTCATTATTGACTCGATTGAAGTTGGAAACAACTTGTAGCTTCATTATTGACTCGATTGAAGTTGGAAACAACTTGTAGCTTCATTTCAGACTTGTTTGAAGTCGAAAACACTTGTAGCTTAATTTTCGGTTGTTTGAAGTTGGAAACAACTTTTAGTTTCATCTTTACTCGTTTGAGCCCGGAAAGAACTTGTAGCTTCATTATTTACTCGATTGAAGTTGGAAACAACTTGTAGCTTAATTTCAAACTTGTTTGATGTTGAAAACAACTTGTAGCTTAATTTTCGGTTGTTTGAAGTTCGAAACAACTTTTAGTTTCATCTTTACTCGTTTGAGCCCAGAAACAACTTGTAGCTTCATTATTGAATCGATTGAAGTTGGAAACAACTTGTAACTTCATTTCAGACATGTTTGAAGTTGAAAACAACTTGTAGCTTCATTTTCGGTTGTTTGAAGTTGGAAACAACTTTTAGTTTCATCTTTACTCGTTTGAACCCGGAAACAACTTGTAGCTTCATTATTGACTCGATTGAAGTTGGAAACAACTTGTAGCTTCATTTCAAACTTGTTTGATGTTGAAAACAACTTGTAGCTTCATTTTCGGTTGTTTGAAGTTGGAAGCGACTTTTAGTTTCATCTTTACTCGTTTGAGCTGGGAAACAACATGTAGCTTCATTATTGACTCGATTAAAGTTGGAAACAACTTGTAGCTTCATTATTGACTCGATTGAAGTTGGAAACAACTTGTAGCTTCATTATTGACTCGATTAAAATTGGAAACAACTTTTAGCTTCATTTCAGACTTGTTTGATGTTGATCAACTTGTAGCTTCATTTTCGGTTGTTTGAAGTTCGAAAAAACTTTTAGTTTCATCTTTTCTCGTTTGAGCCCAGAAACAACTTGTAGCTTCATTATTGAGTCGATTGAAGTTGGAAACAACTTGTGGTTTTATTTCAGACTTGTTTGATGTTGAAAACAGCTTGTAGCTTCATTTTTGGTTGTTTGAAGTTAGAAACAACTTTTAGTTTCATCTTTACTCGTTTGAGCCTGGAAACAACTTGTAGCTTCATTATTGACTCAATTGAAGTTGGAAACAACTTGTAGCTTAATTTCAGACTTGTTTGATGTTGAAAACAACTTGTAGCTTAATTTTCGGTTGTTTGAAGTTCGAAACAACTTTTAGTTTCATCTTTACTCGTTTGAGCCCAGAAACAACTTGTAGCTTCATTATTGAATCGATTGAAGTTGGAAACAACTTGTAACTTCATTTCAGACATGTTTGAAGTTGAAAACAACTTGTAGCTTCATTTTCGGTTGTTTGAAGTTCGAAACAACTTTTAGTTTCATCTTTACTCGTTTGAGCCCGGAAACAACTTGTAGCTTCATTATTGACTCGATTGAAGTTGGAAACAACTTGTAGCTTCATTTCAAACTTGTTTGATGTTGAAAAAAACTTGTAGCTTCATTTTCGGTTGTTTGAAGTTCGAAAACAACTTGTAGCTTCATTTTCGGTTGTTTGAAGTTGGAAGCGACTTTTAGTTTCATCTTTACTCGTTTGAGCTGGGAAACAACTTGTAGCTTCATTATTGACTCGATTAAAGTTGGAAACAACTTGTAACTTCATTTCAGACAGGTTCGAAGTTGAAAACAGCTTGTAGCTTCATTTTTGGTTGTTTGAAGTTAGAAACAACTTTTAGTTTCATCTTTACTCGTTTGAGCTTGGAAACAACTTGTAGCTTCATTATTGACTCAATTGAAGTTGGAAACAACTTGTAGCTTAATTTCAGACTTGTTTGAAGTTCGAAAACAACTTGTAGCTTCATTTTCGGTTGTTTGAAGTTGGAAGCGACTTTTAGTTTCATCTTTACTCGTTTGAGCTGGGAAACAACTTGTAGCTTCATTATTGACTCGATTAAAGTTGGAAACAACTTGTAACTTCATTTCAGACAGGTTCGAAGTTGAAAACAGCTTGTAGCTTCATTTTTGGTTGTTTGAAGTTAGAAACAACTTTTAGTTTCATCTTTACTCGTTTGAGCTTGGAAACAACTTGTAGCTTCATTATTGACTCAATTGAAGTTGGAAACAACTTGTAGCTTAATTTCAGACTTGTTTGATGTTGAAAACAACTTGTAGCTTAATTTTCGGTTGTTTGAAGTTCGAAACAACTTTTAGTTTCATCTTTACTCGTTTGAGCCCAGAAACAACTTGTAGCTTCATTATTGAATCGATTGAAGTTGGAAACAACTTGTAACTTCATTTCAGACATGTTTGAAGTTGAAAACAACTTGTAGCTTCATTTTCGGTTGTTTGAAGTTGGAAGCGACTTTTAGTTTCATCTTTACTCGTTTGAGCTGGGAAACAACTTGTAACTTCATTATTGACTCGATTAAAGTTGGAAACAACTTGTAACCTCATTTCAGACAGGTTTGAAGTTGAAAACAACTTGTAGCTTCATTTTCGGTTGTTTGAAGTTGGAAACGACTTTTAGTTTCATCTTTACTCGTTTGAGCCTGGAAACAACTTGTAGCTTCATTATTGACTCGATTGAAGTTGGAAACAACTTGTAGCTTCATTATTGACTCGATTGAAGTTGAAAACAACTTGTAGCTTCATTTCAGACTTGTTTGAAGTCGAAAACATTTGTAGCTTCATTTTCGGTTGTTTGAAGTTGGAAACAACTTTTAGTTTCATCTTTACTCGTTTGAGCCCGGAAAGAACTTGTAGCTTCATTATTTACTCGATTGAAGTTGGAAACAACTTGTAGCTTAATTTCAAACTTGTTTGATGTTGAAAAAAACTTGTAGCTTAATTTTCGGTTGTTTGAAGTTCGAAACAACTTTTAGTTTCATCTTTACTCGTTTGAGCCCAGAAACAACTTGTAGCTTCATTATTGAATCGGTTGAAGTTGGAAACAACTTGTAACTTCATTTCAGACATGTTTGAAGTTGAAAACAACTTGTAGCTTCATTTTCGGTTGTTTGAAGTTGGAAGCGACTTTTAGTTTCATCTTTACTCGTTTGAGCTGGGAAACAACATGTAGCTTCATTATTGACTCGATTAAAGTTGGAAACAACTTGTAGCTTCATTATTGACTCGATTGAAGTTGGAAACAACTTGTAGCTTCATTATTGACTCGATTAAAATTGGAAACAACTTTTAGCTTCATTTCAGACTTGTTTGATGTTGATCAACTTGTAGCTTCATTTTCGGTTGTTTGAAGTTCGAAAAAACTTTTAGTTTCATCTTTTCTCGTTTGAGCCCAGAAACAACTTGTAGCTTCATTATTGACTCGATTGAAGTTGGAAACAACTTGTAGCTTCATTTCAGACTTGTTTGAAGTCGAAAATATTTGTAGCTTCATTTTCGGTTGTTTGAAGTTGGAAACAACTTTTAGTTTCATCTTTACTCGTTTGAGCCCGGAAAGAACTTGTAACTTCATTATTTACTCGATTGAAGTTGGAAACAACTTGTAGCTTAATTTCAAACTTGTTTGATGTTGAAAAAAACTTGTAGCTTAATTTTCGGTTGTTTGAAGTTCGAAACAACTTTTAGTTTCATCTTTACTCGTTTGAGCCCAGAAACAACTTGTAGCTTCATTATTGAATCGGTTGAAGTTGGAAACAACTTGTAACTTCATTTCAGACATGTTTGAAGTTGAAAACAACTTGTAGCTTCATTTTCGGTTGTTTGAAGTTGGAAGCGACTTTTAGTTTCATCTTTACTCGTTTGAGCTGGGAAACAACATGTAGCTTCATTATTGACTCGATTAAAGTTGGAAACAACTTGTAGCTTCATTATTGACTCGATTGAAGTTGGAAACAACTTGTAGCTTCATTATTGACTCGATTAAAATTGGAAACAACTTTTAGCTTCATTTCAGACTTGTTTGATGTTGATCAACTTGTAGCTTCATTTTCGGTTGTTTGAAGTTCGAAAAAACTTTTAGTTTCATCTTTTCTCGTTTGAGCCCAGAAACAACTTGTAGCTTCATTATTGAGTCGATTGAAGTTGGAAACAACTTGTGGTTTTATTTCAGACTTGTTTGATGTTGAAAACAGCTTGTAGCTTCATTTTTGGTTGTTTGAAGTTAGAAACAACTTTTAGTTTCATCTTTACTCGTTTGAGCCTGGAAACAACTTGTAGCTTCATTATTGACTCAATTGAAGTTGGAAACAACTTGTAGCTTAATTTCAGACTTGTTTGATGTTGAAAACAACTTGTAGCTTAATTTTCGGTTGTTTGAAGTTCGAAACAACTTTTAGTTTCATCTTTACTCGTTTGAGCCCAGAAACAACTTGTAGCTTCATTATTGAATCGATTGAAGTTGGAAACAACTTGTAACTTCATTTCAGACATGTTTGAAGTTGAAAACAACTTGTAGCTTCATTTTCGGTTGTTTGAAGTTCGAAACAACTTTTAGTTTCATCTTTACTCGTTTGAGCCCGGAAACAACTTGTAGCTTCATTATTGACTCGATTGAAGTTGGAAACAACTTGTAGCTTCATTTCAAACTTGTTTGATGTTGAAAAAAACTTGTAGCTTCATTTTCGGTTGTTTGAAGTTCGAAAACAACTTGTAGCTTCATTTTCGGTTGTTTGAAGTTGGAAGCGACTTTTAGTTTCATCTTTACTCGTTTCAGCTGGGAAACAACTTGTAGCTTCATTATTGACTCGATTAAAGTTGGAAACAACTTGTAACTTCATTTCAGACAGGTTCGAAGTTGAAAACAGCTTGTAGCTTCATTTTTGGTTGTTTGAAGTTAGAAACAACTTTTAGTTTCATCTTTACTCGTTTGAGCTTGGAAACAACTTGTAGCTTCATTATTGACTCAATTGAAGTTGGAAACAACTTGTAGCTTAATTTCAGACTTGTTTGATGTTGAAAACAACTTGTAGCTTAATTTTCGGTTGTTTGAAGTTCGAAACAACTTTTAGTTTCATCTTTACTCGTTTGAGCCCAGAAACAACTTGTAGCTTCATTATTGAATCGATTGAAGTTGGAAACAACTTGTAACTTCATTTCAGACATGTTTGAAGTTGAAAACAACTTGTATCTTCATTTTCGGTTGTTTGAAGTTGGAAGCGACTTTTAGTTTCATCTTTACTCGTTTGAGCTGGGAAACAACTTGTAGCTTCATTATTGACTCGATTAAAGTTGGAAACAACTTGTAACCTCATTTCAGACAGGTTTGAAGTTGAAAACAACTTGTAGCTTCATTTTCGGTTGTTTGAAGTTGGAAACGACTTTTAGTTTCATCTTTACTCGTTTGAGCCTGGAAACAACTTGTAGCTTCATTATTGACTCGATTGAAGTTGGAAACAACTTGTAGCTTCATTATTGACTCGATTGAAGTTGGAAACAACTTGTAGCTTCATTCCAGACTTGTTTGAAGTCGAAAACATTTGTAGCTTCATTTTCGGTTGTTTGAAGTTGGAAACAACTTTTAGTTTCATCTTTACTCGTTTGAGCCCGGAAAGAACTTGTAGCTTCATTATTTACTCGATTGAAGTTGGAAACAACTTGTAGCTTAATTTCAAACTTGTTTGATGTTGAAAAAAACTTGTAGCTTAATTTTCGGTTGTTTGAAGTTCGAAACAACTTTTAGTTTCATCTTTACTCGTTTGAGCCCAGAAACAACATGTAGCTTCATTATTGAATCGGTTGAAGTTGGAAACAACTTGTAACTTCATTTCAGACATGTTTGAAGTTGAAAACAACTTGTAGCTTCATTTTCGGTTGTTTGAAGTTGGAAGCGACTTTTAGTTTCATCTTTACTCGTTTGAGCTGGGAAACAACATGTAGCTTCATTATTGACTCGATTAAAGTTGGAAACAACTTGTAGCTTCATTATTGACTCGATTGAAGTTGGAAACAACTTGTAGCTTCATTATTGACTCGATTAAAATTGGAAACAACTTTTAGCTTCATTTCAGACTTGTTTGATGTTGATCAACTTGTAGCTTCATTTTCGGTTGTTTGAAGTTCGAAAAAACTTTTAGTTTCATCTTTTCTCGTTTGAGCCCAGAAACAACTTGTAGCTTCATTATTGAGTCGATTGAAGTTGGAAACAACTTGTGGTTTTATTTCAGACTTGTTTGATGTTGAAAACAGCTTGTAGCTTCATTTTTGGTTGTTTGAAGTTAGAAACAACTTTTAGTTTCATCTTTACTCGTTTGAGCCTGGAAACAACTTGTAGCTTCATTATTGACTCAATTGAAGTTGGAAACAACTTGTAGCTTAATTTCAGACTTGTTTGATGTTGAAAACAACTTGTAGCTTAATTTTCGGTTGTTTGAAGTTCGAAACAACTTTTAGTTTCATCTTTACTCGTTTGAGCCCAGAAACAACTTGTAGCTTCATTATTGAATCGATTGAAGTTGCAAACAACTTGTAACTTCATTTCAGACATGTTTGAAGTTGAAAACAGCTTGTAGCTTCATTTTCGGTTGTTTGAAGTTGGAAGCGACTTTTAGTTTCATCTTTACTCGTTTGAGCTGGGAAACAACTTGTAGCTTCATTATTGACTCGATTAAAGTTGGAAACAACTTGTAACCTCATTTCAGACAGGTTTGAAGTTGAAAACAACTTGTAGCTTCATTTTCGGTTGTTTGAAGTTGGAAACGACTTTTAGTTTCATCTTTACTCGTTTGAGCCTGGAAACAACTTGTAGCTTCATTATTGACTCGATTGAAGTTGGAAACAACTTGTAGCTTCATTATTGACTCGATTGAAGTTGGAAACAACTTGTAGCTTCATTTCAGACTTGTTTGAAGTCGAAAACATTTGTAGCTTCATTTTCGGTTGTTTGAAGTTGGAAACAACTTTTAGTTTCATCTTTACTCGTTTGAGCCCGGAAAGAACTTGTAGCTTCATTATTTACTCGATTGAAGTTGGAAACAACTTGTAGCTTAATTTCAAACTTGTTTGATGTTGAAAAAAACTTGTAGCTTAATTTTCGGTTGTTTGAAGTTCGAAACAACTTTTAGTTTCATCTTTACTCGTTTGAGCCCAGAAACAACTTGTAGCTTCATTATTGAATCGGTTGAAGTTGGAAACAACTTGTAACTTCATTTTAGACATGTTTGAAGTTTTTTTTTTTTTTTTTTTGCTAATTGATTACACACGCACACGTGGGGAGTCGAACTCCCGACCTCCCGCAAGGGGGTACAAGAGCTCTACCGCCACACCAACACTTTGTTGGACATGTTTGAAGTTGAAAACAACTTGTAGCTTCATTTTCGGTTGTTTGAAGTTGGAAGCGACTTTTAGTTTCATCTTTACTCGTTTGAGCTGGGAAACAACATGTAGCTTCATTATTGACTCGATTAAAGTTGGAAACAACTTGTAGCTTCATTATTGACTCGATTGAAGTTGGAAACAACTTGTAGCTTCATTATTGACTCGATTAAAATTGGAAACAACTTTTAGCTTCATTTCAGACTTGTTTGATGTTGATCAACTTGTAGCTTCATTTTCGGTTGTTTGAAGTTCGAAAAAACTTTTAGTTTCATCTTTTCTCGTTTGAGCCCAGAAACAACTTGTAGCTTCATTATTGAGTCGATTGAAGTTGGAAACAACTTGTGGTTTTATTTCAGACTTGTTTGATGTTGAAAACAGCTTGTAGCTTCATTTTTGGTTGTTTGAAGTTAGAAACAACTTTTAGTTTCATCTTTACTCGTTTGAGCCTGGAAACAACTTGTAGCTTCATTATTGACTCGATTAAAGTTGGAAACAACTTGTAACTTCATTTCAGACGGGTTTGAAGTTGAAAACAGCTTGTAGCTTCATTTTCGGTTGTTTGAAGTTGGAAGCGACTTTTAGTTTCATCTTTACTCGTTTGAGCTTGGAAACAACTTGTAGCTTCATTATTGACTCAATTGAAGTTGGAAACAACTTGTAGCTTAATTTCAGACTTGTTTGATGTTGAAAACAACTTGTAGCTTAATATTCGGTTGTTTGAAGTTCGAAACAACTTTTAGTTTCATCTTTACTCGTTTGAGCCCAGAAACAGCTTGTAGCTTCATTATTGAATCGATTGAAGTTGGAAACAACTTGTAACTTCATTTCAGACATGTTTGAAGTTGAAAACAACTTGTAGCTTCATTTTCGGTTGTTTGAAGTTGGAAGCGACTTTTAGTTTCATCTTTACTCGTTTGAGCTGGGAAACAACTTGTAGCTTCATTATTGACTCGATTAAAGTTGGAAACAACTTGTAACCTCATTTCAGACATGTTTGAAGTTGAAAACAACTTGTAGCTTCATTTTCGGTTGTTTGAAGTTGGAAACGACTTTTAGTTTCATCTTTACTCGTTTGAGCCTGGAAACAACTTGTAGCTTCATTATTGACTCGATTGAAGTTGGAAACAACTTGTAGCTTCATTATTGACTCGATTGAAGTTGGAAACAGCTTGTAGCTTCATTATTGACTCGATTCAAGTTGGAAACAACTTTTAGCTTCATTTTCAGACTTGTTTGATGTTGATCAACTTGTAGCTTCATTTTCGGTTGTTTGAAGTTCGAAAAAACTTTTAGTTTCATCTTTTCTCGTTTGAGCCCAGAAACAACTTGTAGCTTCATTATTGAGTCGATTGAAGTTGGAAACAACTTGTGGTTTTATTTCAGACTTGTTTGATGTTGAAAACAACTTGTAGCTTCATTTTCAGTTGTTTGAAGTTAGAAACAACTTTTAGTTTCATCTTTACTCGTTTGAGCCCGGAAACAACTTGTAGCTTCATTATTGAATCGATTGAAGTTGAAAACAACTTGTAACTTCATTTCAGACATGTTTGAAGTTGAAAACAACTTGTAGCTTCATTTTCTGTTGTTTGAAGTTGGAAGCGACTTTTAGTTTCATCTTTACTCGTTTGAGCTGGGAAACAACTTGTAGCTTCATTATTGACTCGATTAAAGTTGAAAACAACTTGTAACTTCATTTCAGACAGGTTTGAAGTTGAAAACAGCTTGTAGTTTCATTTTTGGTTGTTTGAAGTTAGAAACAACTTTTAGTTTCATCTTTACTCGTTTGAGCTTGGAAACAACTTGTAGCTTCATTATTGACTCAATTGAAGTTGGAAACAACTTGTAGCTTAATTTCAGACTTGTTTGATGTTGAAAACAATTTGTAGCTTAATTTTCGGTTGTTTGAAGTTCGAAACAACTTTTAGTTTCATCTTTACTCGTTTGAGCCTGGAAACAACTTGTAGCTTCATTATTGAATCGATTGAAGTTGGAAACAACTTGTAGCTTCATTATTGACTCGATTGAAGTTGGAAACAACTTGTAGCTTCATTTCAGACTTGTTTGAAGTCGAAAACATTTGTAGCTTCATTTTCGGTTGTTTGAAGTTGGAAACAACTTTTAGTTTCATCTTTACTCGTTTGAGCCCGGAAAGAACTTGTAGCTTCATTATTTACTCGATTGAAGTTGGAAACAACTTTTTGCTTAATTTCAAACTTGTTTGATGTTGAAAAAAACTTGTAGCTTAATTTCCGGTTGTTTGAAGTTCGAAACAACTTTTAGTTTCATCTTTACTCGTTTGAGCCCAGAAACAACTTGTAGCTTCATTATTGAATCGATTGAAGTTGGAAACAACTTGTAACTTCATTTCAGACATGTTTGAAGTGGAAAACAACTTGTAGCTTCATTTTCGGTTGTTTGAAGTTGGAAGCGACTTTTAGTTTCATCTTTACTCGTTTGAGCTGGGAAACAACATGTAGCTTCATTATTGACTCGATTAAAGTTGGAAACAACTTGTAACTTCATTTCAGACAGGTTTGAAGTTGAAAACAGCTTGTAGCTTCATTTTTGGTTGTTTGAAGTCAGAAACAACTTTTAGTTTCATCTTTACTCGTTTGAGCCCGGAAACAACTTGTAGCTTCATTATTGGCTCAATTGAAGTTGGAAACAACTTGTAGCTTAATTTCAGACTTGTTTGATGTTGAAAACAACTTGTAGCTTAATTTTCGGTTGTTTGAAGTTCGAAACAACTTTTAGTTTCATCTTTACTCGTTTGAGCCCAGAAACAACTTGTAGCTTCATTATTGAATCGATTGAAGTTGGAAACAACTTGTAACTTCATTTCAGACATGTTTGAAGTTGAAAACAACTTGTAGCTTCATTTTCGGTTGTTTGAAGTTGGAAGCGACTTTTAGTTTCATCTTTACTCGTTTGAGCTGGGAAACAACTTGTAGCTTCATTATTGACTCGATTAAAGTAGGAAACAACTTGTAGCTTAATTCCAGACTTGTTTGATGTTGAAAACAACTTGTAGCTTCATTTTCGGTTGTTTGAAGTTGGAAACGACTTTTAGTTTCATCTTTACTCGTTTGAGCCTGGAAACAACTTGTAGCTTCATTATTGACTCGATTGAAGTTGGAAACAACTTGTAGTTTCATTATTGACTCGATTGAAGTTGGAAACAACTTGTAGCTTCATTATTGACTCGATTCAAGTTGGAAACAACTTTTAGCTTCATTTCAGACTTGTTTGATGTTGATCAACTTGTAGCTTCATTTTCGGTTGTTTGAAGTTCGAAAAAACTTTTAGTTTCATCTTTTCTCGTTTGAGCCCAGAAACAACTTGTAGCTTCATTATTGAGTCGATTGAAGTTGGAAACAACTTGTGGTTTTATTTCAGACTTGTTTGATGTTGAAAACAACTTGTAGCTTCATTTTCGGTTGTTTGAAGTTAGAAACAACTTTTAGTTTCATCTTTACTCGTTTGAGCCCGGAAACAACTTGTAGCTTCATTATTGAATCGATTGAAGTTGAAAACAACTTGTAACTTCATTCAGACATGTTTGAAGTTGAAAACAACTTGTAGCTTCATTTTCTGTTGTTTGAAGTTGGAAGCGACTTTTAGTTTCATCTTTACTCGTTTGAGCTGGGAAACAACTTGTAGCTTCATTATTGACTCGATTAAAGTTGGAAACAACTTGTAACTTCATTTCAGACAGGTTTGAAGTTGAAAACAACTTGTAGCTTCATTTTCGGTTGTTTGAAGTTGGAAACGACTTTTAGTTTCATCTTTACTCGTTTGAGCCTGGAAACAACTTGTAGCTTCATTATTGACTCGATTGAAGTTGGAAACAACTTGTAGCTTCATTATTGACTCGATTGAAGTTGGAAACAACTTGTAGCTTCATTTCAGACTTGTTTGAAGTCGAAAACATTTGTAGCTTCATTTTCGGTTGTTTGAAGTTGGAAACAACTTTAAGTTTCATCTTTACTCGTTTGAGCCCGGAAAGAACTTGTAGCTTCATTATTTACTCGATTGAAGTTGGAAACAACTTGTAGCTTCATTTCAGACTTGTTTGAAGTTGAAAACAACTTGTAGCTTCATTTTTAGTTGTTTGAAGTTGGAAACAACTTTTAGTTTCATCTTTTCTCATTTGAGCCCGGAAACAACTTGTAGCTTCATTATTGACTCGATTGAAGTTGGAAACAACTTGTAGCTTTATTTCAGACTTGTTTGATGTTGAAAACAACTTGTAGCTTAATATTCGGTTGTTTGAAGTTCGAAACAACTTTTAGTTTCATCTTTACTCGTTTGAGCCCAGAAACAGCTTGTAGCTTCATTATTGAATCGATTGAAGTTGGAAACAACTTGTAACCTCATTTCAGACATGTTTGAAGTTGAAAACAACTTGTAGCTTCATTTTCGGTTGTTTGAAGTTGGAAGCGACTTTTAGTTTCATCTTTACTCGTTTGAGCTGGGAAACAACTTGTAGCTTCATTATTGACTCGATTAAAGTTGGAAACAACTTGTAACCTCATTTCAGACAGGTTTGAAGTTGAAAACAACTTGTAGCTTCATTTTCGGTTGTTTGAAGTTGGAAACGACTTTTAGTTTCATCTTTACTCGTTTGAGCCTGGAAACAACTTGTAGCTTCATTATTGACTCGATTGAAGTTGGAAACAACTTGTAGCTTCATTATTGACTCGATTGAAGTTGGAAACAACTTGTAGCTTCATTATTGACTCGATTCAAGTTGGAAACAACTTTTAGCTTCATTTTCAGACTTGTTTGATGTTGATCAACTTGTAGCTTCATTTTCGGTTGTTTGAAGTTCGAAAAAACTTTTAGTTTCATCTTTTCTCGTTTGAGCCCAGAAACAACTTGTAGCTTCATTATTGAGTCGATTGAAGTTGGAAACAACTTGTGGTTTTATTTCAGACTTGTTTGGTGTTGAAAACAACTTGTAGCTTCATTATTGGCTCAATTGAAGTTGGAAACAACTTGTAGCTTAATTTCAGACTTGTTTGATGTTGAAAACAACTTGTAGCTTAATTTTCGGTTGTTTGAAGTTCGAAACAACTTTTAGTTTCATCTTTACTCGTTTGAGCCCAGAAACAACTTGTAGCTTCATTATTGAATCGATTGAAGTTGGAAACAACTTGTAACTTCATTTCAGACATGTTTGAAGTTGAAAACAACTTGTAGCTTCATTTTCGGTTGTTTGAAGTTGGAAGCGACTTTTAGTTTCATCTTTACTCGTTTGAGCTGGAAAACACTTGTAGCTTCATTATTGACTCGATTAAAGTAGGAAACAACTTGTAGCTTAATTCCAGACTTGTTTGATGTTGAAAACAACTTGTAGCTTCATTTTCGGTTGTTTGAAGTTGGAAACGACTTTTAGTTTCATCTTTACTCGTTTGAGCCTGGAAACAACTTGTAGCTTCATTATTGACTCGATTGAAGTTGGAAACAACTTGTAGTTTCATTATTGACTCGATTGAAGTTGGAAACAACTTGTAGCTTCATTATTGACTCGATTCAAGTTGGAAACAACTTTTAGCTTCATTTCAGACTTGTTTGATGTTGATCAACTTGTAGCTTCATTTTCGGTTGTTTGAAGTTCGAAAAAACTTTTAGTTTCATCTTTTCTCGTTTGAGCCCAGAAACAACTTGTAGCTTCATTATTGAGTCGATTGAAGTTGGAAACAACTTGTGGTTTTATTTCAGACTTGTTTGATGTTGAAAACAACTTGTAGCTTCATTTTCGGTTGTTTGAAGTTAGAAACAACTTTTAGTTTCATCTTTACTCGTTTGAGCCCGGAAACAACTTGTAGCTTCATTATTGAATCGATTGAAGTTGAAAACAACTTGTAACTTCATTTCAGACATGTTTGAAGTTGAAAACAACTTGTAGCTTCATTTTCTGTTGTTTGAAGTTGGAAGCGACTTTTAGTTTCATCTTTACTCGTTTGAGCTGGGAAACAACTTGTAGCTTCATTATTGACTCGATTAAAGTTGGAAACAACTTGTAACTTCATTTCAGACAGGTTTGAAGTTGAAAACAACTTGTAGCTTCATTTTCGGTTGTTTGAAGTTGGAAACGACTTTTAGTTTCATCTTTACTCGTTTGAGCCTGGAAACAACTTGTAGCTTCATTATTGACTCGATTGAAGTTGGAAACAACTTGTAGCTTCATTATTGACTCGATTGAAGTTGGAAACAACTTGTAGCTTCATTTCAGACTTGTTTGAAGTCGAAAACATTTGTAGCTTCATTTTCGGTTGTTTGAAGTTGGAAACAACTTTAAGTTTCATCTTTACTCGTTTGAGCCCGGAAAGAACTTGTAGCTTCATTATTTACTCGATTGAAGTTGGAAACAACTTGTAGCTTCATTTCAGACTTGTTTGAAGTTGAAAACAACTTGTAGCTTAATTTCCGGTTGTTTGAAGTTCGAAACAACTTTTAGTTTCATCTTTACTCATTTGAGCCCAGAAACAACTTGTAGCTTCATTATTGAATCGATTGAAGTTGGAAACAACTTGTAACTTCATTTCAGACATGTTTGGTTTGAAGTGGAAAACAACTTGTAGCTTCATTTCCGGTTGTTTGAAGTTGGAAGCGACTTTTAGTTTCATCTTTACTCGTTTGAGCTGGGAAACAACATGTAGCTTCATTATTGACTCGATTAAAGTTGGAAACAACTTGTAACTTCATTTCAGACAGGTTTGAAGTTGAAAACAGCTTGTAGCTTCATTTTTGGTTGTTTGAAGTCAGAAACAACTTTTAGTTTCATCTTTACTCGTTTAAGCCCGGAAACAACTTGTAGCTTCATTATTGGCTCAATTGAAGTTGGAAACAACTTGTAGCTTAATTTCAGACTTGTTTGATGTTGAAAACAACTTGTAGCTTAATTTTCGGTTGTTTGAAGTTCGAAACAACTTTTAGTTTCATCTTTACTCGTTTGAGCCCAGAAACAACTTGTAGCTTCATTATTGAATCGATTGAAGTTGGAAACAACTTGTAACTTCATTTCAGACATGTTTGAAGTTGAAAACAACTTGTAGCTTCATTTTCGGTTGTTTGAAGTTGGAAGCGACTTTTAGTTTCATCTTTACTCGTTTGAGCTGGAAAACAACTTGTAGCTTCATTATTGACTCGATTAAAGTAGGAAACAACTTGTAGCTTAATTCCAGACTTGTTTGATGTTGAAAACAACTTGTAGCTTCATTTTCGGTTGTTTGAAGTTGGAAACGACTTTTAGTTTCATCTTTACTCGTTTGAGCCTGGAAACAACTTGTAGCTTCATTATTGACTCGATTGAAGTTGGAAACAACTTGTAGTTTCATTATTGACTCGATTGAAGTTGGAAACAACTTGTAGCTTCATTATTGACTCGATTCAAGTTGGAAACAACTTTTAGCTTCATTTCAGACTTGTTTGATGTTGATCAACTTGTAGCTTCATTTTCGGTTGTTTGAAGTTCGAAAAAACTTTTAGTTTCATCTTTTCTCGTTTGAGCCCAGAAACAACTTGTAGCTTCATTATTGAGTCGATTGAAGTTGGAAACAACTTGTGGTTTTATTTCAGACTTGTTTGATGTTGAAAACAACTTGTAGCTTCATTTTCGGTTGTTTGAAGTTAGAAACAACTTTTAGTTTCATCTTTACTCGTTTGAGCCCGGAAACAACTTGTAGCTTCATTATTGAATCGATTGAAGTTGAAAACAACTTGTAACTTCATTTCAGACATGTTTGAAGTTGAAAACAACTTGTAGCTTCATTTTCTGTTGTTTGAAGTTGGAAGCGACTTTTAGTTTCATCTTTACTCGTTTGAGCTGGGAAACAACTTGTAGCTTCATTATTGACTCGATTAAAGTTGGAAACAACTTGTAACTTCATTTCAGACAGGTTTGAAGTTGAAAACAACTTGTAGCTTCATTTTCGGTTGTTTGAAGTTGGAAACGACTTTTAGTTTCATCTTTACTCGTTTGAGCCTGGAAACAACTTGTAGCTTCATTATTGACTCGATTGAAGTTGGAAACAACTTGTAGCTTCATTATTGACTCGATTGAAGTTGGAAACAACTTGTAGCTTCATTTCAGACTTGTTTGAAGTCGAAAACATTTGTAGCTTCATTTTCGGTTGTTTGAAGTTGGAAACAACTTTAAGTTTCATCTTTACTCGTTTGAGCCCGGAAAGAACTTGTAGCTTCATTATTTACTCGATTGAAGTTGGAAACAACTTGTAGCTTCATTTCAGACTTGTTTGAAGTTGAAAACAACTTGTAGCTTAATTTCCGGTTGTTTGAAGTTCGAAACAACTTTTAGTTTCATCTTTACTCATTTGAGCCCAGAAACAACTTGTAGCTTCATTATTGAATCGATTGAAGTTGGAAACAACTTGTAACTTCATTTCAGACATGTTTGAAGTGGAAAACAACTTGTAGCTTCATTTCCGGTTGTTTGAAGTTGGAAGCGACTTTTAGTTTCATCTTTACTCGTTTGAGCTGGGAAACAACATGTAGCTTCATTATTGACTCGATTAAAGTTGGAAACAACTTGTAACTTCATTTCAGACAGGTTTGAAGTTGAAAACAGCTTGTAGCTTCATTTTTGGTTGTTTGAAGTCAGAAACAACTTTTAGTTTCATCTTTACTCGTTTAAGCCCGGAAACAACTTGTAGCTTCATTATTGGCTCAATTGAAGTTGGAAACAACTTGTAGCTTAATTTCAGACTTGTTTGATGTTGAAAACAACTTGTAGCTTAATTTTCGGTTGTTTGAAGTTCGAAACAACTTTTAGTTTCATCTTTACTCGTTTGAGCCCAGAAACAACTTGTAGCTTCATTATTGAATCGATTGAAGTTGGAAACAACTTGTAACTTCATTTCAGACATGTTTGAAGTTGAAAACAACTTGTAGCTTCATTTTCGGTTGTTTGAAGTTGGAAGCGACTTTTAGTTTCATCTTTACTCGTTTGAGCTGGAAAACAACTTGTAGCTTCATTATTGACTCGATTAAAGTAGGAAACAACTTGTAGCTTAATTCCAGACTTGTTTGATGTTGAAAACAACTTGTAGCTTCATTTTCGGTTGTTTGAAGTTGGAAACGACTTTTAGTTTCATCTTTACTCGTTTGAGCCTGGAAACAACTTGTAGCTTCATTATTGACTCGATTGAAGTTGGAAACAACTTGTAGTTTCATTATTGACTCGATTGAAGTTGGAAACAACTTGTAGCTTCATTATTGACTCGATTCAAGTTGGAAACAACTTTTAGCTTCATTTCAGACTTGTTTGATGTTGATCAACTTGTAGCTTCATTTTCGGTTGTTTGAAGTTCGAAAAAACTTTTAGTTTCATCTTTTCTCGTTTGAGCCCAGAAACAACTTGTAGCTTCATTATTGAGTCGATTGAAGTTGGAAACAACTTGTGGTTTTATTTCAGACTTGTTTGATGTTGAAAACAACTTGTAGCTTCATTTTCGGTTGTTTGAAGTTAGAAACAACTTTTAGTTTCATCTTTACTCGTTTGAGCCCGGAAACAACTTGTAGCTTCATTATTGAATCGATTGAAGTTGAAAACAACTTGTAACTTCATTCAGACATGTTTGAAGTTGAAAACAACTTGTAGCTTCATTTTCTGTTGTTTGAAGTTGGAAGCGACTTTTAGTTTCATCTTTACTCGTTTGAGCTGGGAAACAACTTGTAGCTTCATTATTGACTCGATTAAAGTTGGAAACAACTTGTAACTTCATTTCAGACAGGTTTGAAGTTGAAAACAACTTGTAGCTTCATTTTCGGTTGTTTGAAGTTGGAAACGACTTTTAGTTTCATCTTTACTCGTTTGAGCCCAGAAACAACTTGTAGCTTCATTATTGAATCGATTGAAGTTGGAAACAACTTGTAACTTCATTTCAGACATGTTTGAAGTGGAAAACAACTTGTAGCTTCATTTCCGGTTGTTTGAAGTTGGAAGCGACTTTTAGTTTCATCTTTACTCGTTTGAGCTGGGAAACAACATGTAGCTTCATTATTGACTCGATTAAAGTTGGAAACAACTTGTAACTTCATTTCAGACAGGTTTAAAGTTGAAAACAGCTTGTAGCTTCATTTTTGGTTGTTTGAAGTCAGAAACAACTTTTAGTTTCATCTTTACTCGTTTGAGCCCGGAAACAACTTGTAGCTTCATTATTGGCTCAATTGAAGTTGGAAACAACTTGTAGCTTAATTTCAGACTTGTTTGATGTTGAAAACAACTTGTAGCTTAATTTTCGGTTGTTTGAAGTTCGAAACAACTTTTAGTTTCATCTTTACTCGTTTGAGCCCAGAAACAACTTGTAGCTTCATTATTGAATCGATTGAAGTTGGAAACAACTTGTAACATCATTTCAGACATGTTTGAAGTGGAAAACAACTTGTAGCTTCATTTTCGGTTGTTTGAAGTTGGAAGCGACTTTTAGTTTCATCTTTACTCGTTTGAGCTGGGAAACAACATGTAGCTTCATTATTGACTCGATTAAAGTTGGAAACAACTTGTAACTTCATTTCAGACAGGTTTGAAGTTGAAAACAGCTTGTAGCTTCATTTTTGGTTGTTTGAAGTCAGAAACAACTTTTAGTTTCATCTTTACTCGTTTGAGCCCGGAAACAACTTGTAGCTTCATTATTGGCTCAATTGAAGTTGGAAACAACTTGTAGCTTAATTTCAGACTTGTTTGATGTTGAAAACAACTTGTAGCTTAATTTTCGGTTGTTTGAAGTTCGAAACAACTTTTAGTTTCATCTTTACTCGTTTGAGCCCAAAAACAACTTGTAGCTTCATTATTGAATCGATTGAAGTTGGAAACAACTTGTAACTTCATTTCAGACATGTTTGAAGTTGAAAACAACTTGTAGCTTCATTTTCGGTTGTTTGAAGTTGGAAGCGACTTTTAGTTTCATCTTTACTCGTTTGAGCTGGAAAACAACTTGTAGCTTCATTATTGACTCGATTAAAGTAGGAAACAACTTGTAGCTTAATTCCAGACTTGTTTGATGTTGAAAACAACTTGTAGCTTCATTTTCGGTTGTTTGAAGTTGGAAACGACTTTTAGTTTCATCTTTACTCGTTTGAGCCTGGAAACAACTTGTAGCTTCATTATTGACTCGATTGAAGTTGGAAACAACTTGTAGTTTCATTATTGACTCGATTGAAGTTGGAAACAACTTGTAGCTTCATTATTGACTCGATTCAAGTTGGAAACAACTTTTAGCTTCATTTCAGACTTGTTTGATGTTGATCAACTTGTAGCTTCATTTTCGGTTGTTTGAAGTTCGAAAAAACTTTTAGTTTCATCTTTTCTCGTTTGAGCCCAGAAACAACTTGTAGCTTCATTATTGAGTCGATTGAAGTTGGAAACAACTTGTGGTTTTATTTCAGACTTGTTTGATGTTGAAAACAACTTGTAGCTTCATTTTCGGTTGTTTGAAGTTAGAAACAACTTTTAGTTTCATCTTTACTCGTTTGAGCCCGGAAACAACTTGTAGCTTCATTATTGAATCGATTGAAGTTGAAAACAACTTGTAACTTCATTCAGACATGTTTGAAGTTGAAAACAACTTGTAGCTTCATTTTCTGTTGTTTGAAGTTGGAAGCGACTTTTAGTTTCATCTTTACTCGTTTGAGCTGGGAAACAACTTGTAGCTTCATTATTGACTCGATTAAAGTTGGAAACAACTTGTAACTTCATTTCAGACAGGTTTGAAGTTGAAAACAACTTGTAGCTTCATTTTCGGTTGTTTGAAGTTGGAAACGACTTTTAGTTTCATCTTTACTCGTTTGAGCCTGGAAACAACTTGTAGCTTCATTATTGACTCGATTGAAGTTGGAAACAACTTGTAGCTTCATTATTGACTCGATTGAAGTTGGAAACAACTTGTAGCTTCATTTCAGACTTGTTTGAAGTCGAAAACATTTGTAGCTTCATTTTCGGTTGTTTGAAGTTGGAAACAACTTTAAGTTTCATCTTTACTCGTTTGAGCCCGGAAAGAACTTGTAGCTTCATTATTTACTCGATTGAAGTTGGAAACAACTTGTAGCTTCATTTCAGACTTGTTTGAAGTTGAAAACAACTTGTAGCTTCATTTTTAGTTGTTTGAAGTTGGAAACAACTTTTAGTTTCATCTTTTCTCATTTGAGCCCGGAAACAACTTGTAGCTTCATTATTGACTCGATTGAAGTTGGAAACAACTTGTAGCTTTATTTCAGACTTGTTTGATGTTGAAAACAACTTGTAGCTTAATATTCGGTTGTTTGAAGTTCGAAACAACTTTTAGTTTCATCTTTACTCGTTTGAGCCCAGAAACAGCTTGTAGCTTCATTATTGAATCGATTGAAGTTGGAAACAACTTGTAACCTCATTTCAGACATGTTTGAAGTTGAAAACAACTTGTAGCTTCATTTTCTGTTGTTTGAAGTTGGAAGCGACTTTTAGTTTCATCTTTACTCGTTTGAGCTGGGAAACAACTTGTAGCTTCATTATTGACTCGATTAAAGTTGGAAACAACTTGTAACCTCATTTCAGACAGGTTTGAAGTTGAAAACAACTTGTAGCTTCATTTTCGGTTGTTTGAAGTTGGAAACGACTTTTAGTTTCATCTTTACTCGTTTGAGCCTGGAAACAACTTGTAGCTTCATTATTGACTCGATTGAAGTTGGAAACAACTTGTAGCTTCATTATTGACTCGATTGAAGTTGGAAACAACTTGTAGCTTCATTATTGACTCGATTCAAGTTGGAAACAACTTTTAGCTTCATTTTCAGACTTGTTTGATGTTGATCAACTTGTAGCTTCATTTTCGGTTGTTTGAAGTTCGAAAAAACTTTTAGTTTCATCTTTTCTCGTTTGAGCCCAGAAACAACTTGTAGCTTCATTATTGAGTCGATTGAAGTTGGAAACAACTTGTGGTTTTATTTCAGACTTGTTTGGTGTTGAAAACAACTTGTAGCTTCATTATTGGCTCAATTGAAGTTGGAAACAACTTGTAGCTTAATTTCAGACTTGTTTGATGTTGAAAACAACTTGTAGCTTAATTTTCGGTTGTTTGAAGTTCGAAACAACTTTTAGTTTCATCTTTACTCGTTTGAGCCCAGAAACAACTTGTAGCTTCATTATTGAATCGATTGAAGTTGGAAACAACTTGTAACTTCATTTCAGACATGTTTGAAGTTGAAAACAACTTGTAGCTTCATTTTCGGTTGTTTGAAGTTGGAAGCGACTTTTAGTTTCATCTTTACTCGTTTGAGCTGGAAAACAACTTGTAGCTTCATTATTGACTCGATTAAAGTAGGAAACAACTTGTAGCTTAATTCCAGACTTGTTTGATGTTGAAAACAACTTGTAGCTTCATTTTCGGTTGTTTGAAGTTGGAAACGACTTTTAGTTTCATCTTTACTCGTTTGAGCCTGGAAACAACTTGTAGCTTCATTATTGACTCGATTGAAGTTGGAAACAACTTGTAGTTTCATTATTGACTCGATTGAAGTTGGAAACAACTTGTAGCTTCATTATTGACTCGATTCAAGTTGGAAACAACTTTTAGCTTCATTTCAGACTTGTTTGATGTTGATCAACTTGTAGCTTCATTTTCGGTTGTTTGAAGTTCGAAAAAACTTTTAGTTTCATCTTTTCTCGTTTGAGCCCAGAAACAACTTGTAGCTTCATTATTGAGTCGATTGAAGTTGGAAACAACTTGTGGTTTTATTTCAGACTTGTTTGATGTTGAAAACAACTTGTAGCTTCATTTTCGGTTGTTTGAAGTTAGAAACAACTTTTAGTTTCATCTTTACTCGTTTGAGCCCGGAAACAACTTGTAGCTTCATTATTGAATCGATTGAAGTTGAAAACAACTTGTAACTTCATTTCAGACATGTTTGAAGTTGAAAACAACTTGTAGCTTCATTTTCTGTTGTTTGAAGTTGGAAGCGACTTTTAGTTTCATCTTTACTCGTTTGAGCTGGGAAACAACTTGTAGCTTCATTATTGACTCGATTAAAGTTGGAAACAACTTGTAACTTCATTTCAGACAGGTTTGAAGTTGAAAACAACTTGTAGCTTCATTTTCGGTTGTTTGAAGTTGGAAACGACTTTTAGTTTCATCTTTACTCGTTTGAGCCTGGAAACAACTTGTAGCTTCATTATTGACTCGATTGAAGTTGGAAACAACTTGTAGCTTCATTATTGACTCGATTGAAGTTGGAAACAACTTGTAGCTTCATTTCAGACTTGTTTGAAGTCGAAAACATTTGTAGCTTCATTTTCGGTTGTTTGAAGTTGGAAACAACTTTAAGTTTCATCTTTACTCGTTTGAGCCCGGAAAGAACTTGTAGCTTCATTATTTACTCGATTGAAGTTGGAAACAACTTGTAGCTTCATTTCAGACTTGTTTGAAGTTGAAAACAACTTGTAGCTTAATTTCCGGTTGTTTGAAGTTCGAAACAACTTTTAGTTTCATCTTTACTCATTTGAGCCCAGAAACAACTTGTAGCTTCATTATTGAATCGATTGAAGTTGGAAACAACTTGTAACTTCATTTCAGACATGTTTGAAGTGGAAAACAACTTGTAGCTTCATTTCCGGTTGTTTGAAGTTGGAAGCGACTTTTAGTTTCATCTTTACTCGTTTGAGCTGGGAAACAACATGTAGCTTCATTATTGACTCGATTAAAGTTGGAAACAACTTGTAACTTCATTTCAGACAGGTTTGAAGTTGAAAACAGCTTGTAGCTTCATTTTTGGTTGTTTGAAGTCAGAAACAACTTTTAGTTTCATCTTTACTCGTTTGAGCCCGGAAACAACTTGTAGCTTCATTATTGGCTCAATTGAAGTTGGAAACAACTTGTAGCTTAATTTCAGACTTGTTTGATGTTGAAAACAACTTGTAGCTTAATTTTCGGTTGTTTGAAGTTCGAAACAACTTTTAGTTTCATCTTTACTCGTTTGAGCCCAGAAACAACTTGTAGCTTCATTATTGAATCGATTGAAGTTGGAAACAACTTGTAACTTCATTTCAGACATGTTTGAAGTTGAAAACAACTTGTAGCTTCATTTTCGGTTGTTTGAAGTTGGAAGCGACTTTTAGTTTCATCTTTACTCGTTTGAGCTGGAAAACAACTTGTAGCTTCATTATTGACTCGATTAAAGTAGGAAACAACTTGTAGCTTAATTCCAGACTTGTTTGATGTTGAAAACAACTTGTAGCTTCATTTTCGGTTGTTTGAAGTTAGAAACGACTTTTAGTTTCATCTTTACTCGTTTGAGCCTGGAAACAACTTGTAGCTTCATTATTGACTCGATTGAAGTTGGAAACAACTTGTAGTTTCATTATTGACTCGATTGAAGTTGGAAACAACTTGTAGCTTCATTATTGACTCGATTCAAGTTGGAAACAACTTTTAGCTTCATTTCAGACTTGTTTGATGTTGATCAACTTGTAGCTTCATTTTCGGTTGTTTGAAGTTCGAAAAAACTTTTAGTTTCATCTTTTCTCGTTTGAGCCCAGAAACAACTTGTAGCTTCATTATTGAGTCGATTGAAGTTGGAAACAACTTGTGGTTTTATTTCAGACTTGTTTGATGTTGAAAACAACTTGTAGCTTCATTTTCGGTTGTTTGAAGTTAGAAACAACTTTTAGTTTCATCTTTACTCGTTTGAGCCCGGAAACAACTTGTAGCTTCATTATTGAATCGATTGAAGTTGAAAACAACTTGTAACTTCATTCAGACATGTTTGAAGTTGAAAACAACTTGTAGCTTCATTTTCTGTTGTTTGAAGTTGGAAGCGACTTTTAGTTTCATCTTTACTCGTTTGAGCTGGGAAACAACTTGTAGCTTCATTATTGACTCGATTAAAGTTGGAAACAACTTGTAACTTCATTTCAGACAGGTTTGAAGTTGAAAACAACTTGTAGCTTCATTTTCGGTTGTTTGAAGTTGGAAACGACTTTTAGTTTCATCTTTACTCGTTTGAGCCTGGAAACAACTTGTAGCTTCATTATTGACTCGATTGAAGTTGGAAACAACTTGTAGCTTCATTATTGACTCGATTGAAGTTGGAAACAACTTGTAGCTTCATTTCAGACTTGTTTGAAGTCGAAAACATTTGTAGCTTCATTTTCGGTTGTTTGAAGTTGGAAACAACTTTTAGTTTCATCTTTACTCGTTTGAGCCCGGAAAGAACTTGTAGCTTCATTATTTACTCGATTGAAGTTGGAAACAACTTTTAGCTTAATTTCAAACTTGTTTGATGTTGAAAAAAACTTGTAGCTTAATTTCCGGTTGTTTGAAGTTCGAAACAACTTTTAGTTTCATCTTTACTCGTTTGAGCCCAGAAACAACTTGTAGCTTCATTATTGAATCGATTGAAGTTGGAAACAACTTGTAACTTCATTTCAGACATGTTTGAAGTGGAAAACAACTTGTAGCTTCATTTTCGGTTGTTTGAAGTTGGAAGCGACTTTTAGTTTCATCTTTACTCGTTTGAGCTGGGAAACAACATGTAGCTTCATTATTGACTCGATTAAAGTTGGAAACAACTTGTAACTTCATTTCAGACAGGTTTGAAGTTGAAAACAGCTTGTAGCTTCATTTTTGGTTGTTTGAAGTCAGAAACAACTTTTAGTTTCATCTTTACTCGTTTGAGCCCGGAAACAACTTGTAGCTTCATTATTGGCTCAATTGAAGTTGGAAACAACTTGTAGCTTAATTTCAGACTTGTTTGATGTTGAAAACAACTTGTAGCTTAATTTTCGGTTGTTTGAAGTTCGAAACAACTTTTAGTTTCATCTTTACTCGTTTGAGCCCAGAAACAACTTGTAGCTTCATTATTGAATCGATTGAAGTTGGAAACAACTTGTAACTTCATTTCAGACATGTTTGAAGTTGAAAACAACTTGTAGCTTCATTTTCGGTTGTTTGAAGTTGGAAGCGACTTTTAGTTTCATCTTTACTCGTTTGAGCTGGAAAACAACTTGTAGCTTCATTATTGACTCGATTAAAGTAGGAAACAACTTGTAGCTTAATTCCAGACTTGTTTGATGTTGAAAACAACTTGTAGCTTCATTTTCGGTTGTTTGAAGTTGGAAACGACTTTTAGTTTCATCTTTACTCGTTTGAGCCTGGAAACAACTTGTAGCTTCATTATTGACTCGATTGAAGTTGGAAACAACTTGTAGTTTCATTATTGACTCGATTGAAGTTGGAAACAACTTGTAGCTTCATTATTGACTCGATTCAAGTTGGAAACAACTTTTAGCTTCATTTCAGACTTGTTTGATGTTGATCAACTTGTAGCTTCATTTTCGGTTGTTTGAAGTTCGAAAAAACTTTTAGTTTCATCTTTTCTCGTTTGAGCCCAGAAACAACTTGTAGCTTCATTATTGAGTCGATTGAAGTTGGAAACAACTTGTGGTTTTATTTCAGACTTGTTTGATGTTGAAAACAACTTGTAGCTTCATTTTCGGTTGTTTGAAGTTAGAAACAACTTTTAGTTTCATCTTTACTCGTTTGAGCCCGGAAACAACTTGTAGCTTCATTATTGACTCGATTGAAGTTGGAAACAACTTGTAGCTTAATTTCAAACTTGTTTGATGTTGAAAACAACTTGTAGCTTCATTTTCGGTTGTTTGAAGTTAGAAACAACTTTTAGTTTCATCTTTACTCGTTTGAGCCCGGAAACAACTTGTAGCTTCATTATTGAATCGATTGAAGTTGAAAACAACTTGTAACTTCATTTCAGACATGTTTGAAGTTGAAAACAACTTGTAGCTTCATTTTCTGTTGTTTGAAGTTGGAAGCGACTTTTAGTTTCATCTTTACTCGTTTGAGCTGGGAAACAACTTGTAGCTTCATTATTGACTCGATTGAAGTTGGAAACAACTTGTAGCTTAATTTCAAACTTGTTTGATGTTGAAAACAACTTGTAGCTTCATTTTCGGTTGTTTGAAGTTAGAAACAACTTTTAGTTTCATCTTTACTCGTTTGAGCCCGGAAACAACTTGTAGCTTCATTATTGAATCGATTGAAGTTGAAAACAACTTGTAACTTCATTTCAGACATGTTTGAAGTTGAAAACAACTTGTAGCTTCATTTTCTGTTGTTTGAAGTTGGAAGCGACTTTTAGTTTCATCTTTACTCGTTTGAGCTGGGAAACAACTTGTAGCTTCATTATTGACTCGATTAAAGTTGAAAACAACTTGTAACTTCATTTCAGACAGGTTTGAAGTTGAAAACAGCTTGTAGTTTCATTTTTGGTTGTTTGAAGTTAGAAACAACTTTTAGTTTCATCTTTACTCGTTTGAGCTTGGAAACAACTTGTAGCTTCATTATTGACTCAATTGAAGTTGGAAACAACTTGTAGCTTAATTTCAGACTTGTTTGATGTTGAAAACAACTTGTAGCTTAATTTTCGGTTGTTTGAAGTTCGAAACAACTTTTAGTTTCATCTTTACTCGTTTGAGCCTGGAAACAACTTGTAGCTTCATTATTGAATCGATTGAAATTGGAAACAACTTGTAGCTTCATTATTGACTCGATTGAAGTTGGAAACAACTTGTAGCTTCATTTCAGACTTGTTTGAAGTCGAAAACATTTGTAGCTTCATTTTCGGTTGTTTGAAGTTGGAAACAACTTTTAGTTTCATCTTTACTCGTTTGAGCCCGGAAAGAACTTGTAGCTTCATTATTTACTCGATTGAAGTTGGAAACAACTTTTAGCTTAATTTCAAACTTGTTTGATGTTGAAAAAAACTTGTAGCTTAATTTCCGGTTGTTTGAAGTTCGAAACAACTTTTAGTTTCATCTTTACTCGTTTGAGCCCAGAAACAACTTGTAGCTTCATTATTGAATCGATTGAAGTTGGAAACAACTTGTAACTTCATTTCAGACATGTTTGAAGTGGAAAACAACTTGTAGCTTCATTTTCGGTTGTTTGAAGTTGGAAGCGACTTTTAGTTTCATCTTTACTCGTTTGAGCTGGGAAACAACATGTAGCTTCATTATTGACTCGATTAAAGTTGGAAACAACTTGTAACTTCATTTCAGACAGGTTTGAAGTTGAAAACAGCTTGTAGCTTCATTTTTGGTTGTTTGAAGTCAGAAACAACTTTTAGTTTCATCTTTACTCGTTTGAGCCCGGAAACAACTTGTAGCTTCATTATTGGCTCAATTGAAGTTGGAAACAACTTGTAGCTTAATTTCAGACTTGTTTGATGTTGAAAACAACTTGTAGCTTAATTTTCGGTTGTTTGAAGTTCGAAACAACTTTTAGTTTCATCTTTACTCGTTTGAGCCCAGAAACAACTTGTAGCTTCATTATTGAATCGATTGAAGTTGGAAACAACTTGTAACTTCATTTCAGACATGTTTGAAGTTGAAAACAACTTGTAGCTTCATTTTCGGTTGTTTGAAGTTGGAAGCGACTTTTAGTTTCATCTTTACTCGTTTGAGCTGGAAAACAACTTGTAGCTTCATTATTGACTCGATTAAAGTAGGAAACAACTTGTAGCTTAATTCCAGACTTGTTTGATGTTGAAAACAACTTGTAGCTTCATTTTCGGTTGTTTGAAGTTGGAAACGACTTTTAGTTTCATCTTTACTCGTTTGAGCCTGGAAACAACTTGTAGCTTCATTATTGACTCGATTGAAGTTGGAAACAACTTGTAGTTTCATTATTGACTCGATTGAAGTTGGAAACAACTTGTAGCTTCATTATTGACTCGATTCAAGTTGGAAACAACTTTTAGCTTCATTTCAGACTTGTTTGATGTTGATCAACTTGTAGCTTCATTTTCGGTTGTTTGAAGTTCGAAAAAACTTTTAGTTTCATCTTTTCTCGTTTGAGCCCAGAAACAACTTGTAGCTTCATTATTGAGTCGATTGAAGTTGGAAACAACTTGTGGTTTTATTTCAGACTTGTTTGATGTTGAAAACAACTTGTAGCTTCATTTTCGGTTGTTTGAAGTTAGAAACAACTTTTAGTTTCATCTTTACTCGTTTGAGCCCGGAAACAACTTGTAGCTTCATTATTGACTCGATTGAAGTTGGAAACAACTTGTAGCTTAATTTCAAACTTGTTTGATGTTGAAAACAACTTGTAGCTTCATTTTCGGTTGTTTGAAGTTAGAAACAACTTTTAGTTTCATCTTTACTCGTTTGAGCCCGGAAACAACTTGTAGCTTCATTATTGAATCGATTGAAGTTGAAAACAACTTGTAACTTCATTTCAGACATGTTTGAAGTTGAAAACAACTTGTAGCTTCATTTTCTGTTGTTTGAAGTTGGAAGCGACTTTTAGTTTCATCTTTACTCGTTTGAGCTGGGAAACAACTTGTAGCTTCATTATTGACTCGATTAAAGTTGGAAACAACTTGTAACTTCATTTCAGACAGGTTTGAAGTTGAAAACAACTTGTAGCTTCATTTTCGGTTGTTTGAAGTTGGAAACGACTTTTAGTTTCATCTTTACTCGTTTGAGCCTGGAAACAACTTGTAGCTTCATTATTGACTCGATTGAAGTTGGAAACAACTTGTAGCTTCATTATTGACTCGATTGAAGTTGGAAACAACTTGTAGCTTCATTTCAGACTTGTTTGAAGTCGAAAACATTTGTAGCTTCATTTTCGGTTGTTTGAAGTTGGAAACAACTTTAAGTTTCATCTTTACTCGTTTGAGCCCGGAAAGAACTTGTAGCTTCATTATTTACTCGATTGAAGTTGGAAACAACTTGTAGCTTCATTTCAGACTTGTTTGAAGTTGAAAACAACTTGTAGCTTCATTTTCGGTTGTTTGAAGTTGGAAGCGACTTTTAGTTTCATCTTTACTCGTTTGAGCTGGGAAACAACATGTAGCTTCATTATTGACTCGATTAAAGTTGGAAACAACTTGTAACTTCATTTCAGACAGGTTTGAAGTTGAAAACAGCTTGTAGCTTCATTTTTGGTTGTTTGAAGTCAGAAACAACTTTTAGTTTCATCTTTACTCGTTTGAGCCCGGAAACAACTTGTAGCTTCATTATTGGCTCAATTGAAGTTGGAAACAACTTGTAGCTTAATTTCAGACTTGTTTGATGTTGAAAACAACTTGTAGCTTAATTTTCGGTTGTTTGAAGTTCGAAACAACTTTTAGTTTCATCTTTACTCGTTTGAGCCCAGAAACAACTTGTAGCTTCATTATTGAATCGATTGAAGTTGGAAACAACTTGTAACTTCATTTCAGACATGTTTGAAGTTGAAAACAACTTGTAGCTTCATTTTCGGTTGTTTGAAGTTGGAAGCGACTTTTAGTTTCATCTTTACTCGTTTGAGCTGGAAAACAACTTGTAGCTTCATTATTGACTCGATTAAAGTAGGAAACAACTTGTAGCTTAATTCCAGACTTGTTTGATGTTGAAAACAACTTGTAGCTTCATTTTCGGTTGTTTGAAGTTGGAAACGACTTTTAGTTTCATCTTTACTCGTTTGAGCCTGGAAACAACTTGTAGCTTCATTATTGACTCGATTGAAGTTGGAAACAACTTGTAGTTTCATTATTGACTCGATTGAAGTTGGAAACAACTTGTAGCTTCATTATTGACTCGATTCAAGTTGGAAACAACTTTTAGCTTCATTTCAGACTTGTTTGATGTTGATCAACTTGTAGCTTCATTTTCGGTTGTTTGAAGTTCGAAAAAACTTTTAGTTTCATCTTTTCTCGTTTGAGCCCAGAAACAACTTGTAGCTTCATTATTGAGTCGATTGAAGTTGGAAACAACTTGTGGTTTTATTTCAGACTTGTTTGATGTTGAAAACAACTTGTAGCTTCATTTTCGGTTGTTTGAAGTTAGAAACAACTTTTAGTTTCATCTTTACTCGTTTGAGCCCGGAAACAACTTGTAGCTTCATTATTGACTCGATTGAAGTTGGAAACAACTTGTAGCTTAATTTCAAACTTGTTTGATGTTGAAAACAACTTGTAGCTTCATTTTCGGTTGTTTGAAGTTAGAAACAACTTTTAGTTTCATCTTTACTCGTTTGAGCCCGGAAACAACTTGTAGCTTCATTATTGAATCGATTGAAGTTGAAAACAACTTGTAACTTCATTTCAGACATGTTTGAAGTTGAAAACAACTTGTAGCTTCATTTTCTGTTGTTTGAAGTTGGAAGCGACTTTTAGTTTCATCTTTACTCGTTTGAGCTGGGAAACAACTTGTAGCTTCATTATTGACTCGATTAAAGTTGGAAACAACTTGTAACTTCATTTCAGACAGGTTTGAAGTTGAAAACAACTTGTAGCTTCATTTTCGGTTGTTTGAAGTTGGAAGCGACTTTTAGTTTCATCTTTACTCGTTTGAGCTGGAAAACAACTTGTAGCTTCATTATTGACTCGATTAAAGTAGGAAACAACTTGTAGCTTAATTCCAGACTTGTTTGATGTTGAAAACAACTTGTAGCTTCATTTTCGGTTGTTTGAAGTTGGAAACGACTTTTAGTTTCATCTTTACTCGTTTGAGCCTGGAAACAACTTGTAGCTTCATTATTGACTCGATTGAAATTGGAAACAACTTGTAGTTTCATTATTGACTCGATTGAAGTTGGAAACAACTTGTAGCTTCATTATTGACTCGATTCAAGTTGGAAACAACTTTTAGCTTCATTTCAGACTTGTTTGATGTTGATCAACTTGTAGCTTCATTTTCGGTTGTTTGAAGTTCGAAAAAACTTTTAGTTTCATCTTTTCTCGTTTGAGCCCAGAAACAACTTGTAGCTTCATTATTGAGTCGATTGAAGTTGGAAACAACTTGTGGTTTTATTTCAGACTTGTTTGATGTTGAAAACAACTTGTAGCTTCATTTTCGGTTGTTTGAAGTTAGAAACAACTTTTAGTTTCATCTTTACTCGTTTGAGCCCGGAAACAACTTGTAGCTTCATTATTGACTCGATTGAAGTTGGAAACAACTTGTAGCTTAATTTCAAACTTGTTTGATGTTGAAAACAACTTGTAGCTTCATTTTCGGTTGTTTGAAGTTAGAAACAACTTTTAGTTTCATCTTTACTCGTTTGAGCCCGGAAACAACTTGTAGCTTCATTATTGAATCGATTGAAGTTGAAAACAACTTGTACCTTCATTTCAGACATGTTTGAAGTTGAAAACAACTTGTAGCTTCATTTTCTGTTGTTTGAAGTTGGAAGCGACTTTTAGTTTCATCTTTACTCGTTTGAGCTGGGAAACAACTTGTAGCTTCATTATTGACTCGATTAAAGTTGGAAACAACTTGTAACTTCATTTCAGACAGGTTTGAAGTTGAAAACAACTTGTAGCTTCATTTTCGGTTGTTTGAAGTTGGAAACGACTTTTAGTTTCATCTTTACTCGTTTGAGCCTGGAAACAACTTGTAGCTTCATTATTGACTCGATTGAAGTTGGAAACAACTTGTAGCTTCATTATTGACTCGATTGAAGTTGGAAACAACTTGTAGCTTCATTTCAGACTTGTTTGAAGTCGAAAACATTTGTAGCTTCATTTTCGGTTGTTTGAAGTTGGAAACAACTTTAAGTTTCATCTTTACTCGTTTGAGCCCGGAAAGAACTTGTAGCTTCATTATTTACTCGATTGAAGTTGGAAACAACTTGTAGCTTCATTTCAGACTTGTTTGAAGTTGAAAACAACTTGTAGCTTCATTTTCGGTTGTTTGAAGTTGGAAGCGACTTTTAGTTTCATCTTTACTCGTTTGAGCTGGGAAACAACATGTAGCTTCATTATTGACTCGATTAAAGTTGGAAACAACTTGTAACTTCATTTCAGACAGGTTTGAAGTTGAAAACAGCTTGTAGCTTCATTTTTGGTTGTTTGAAGTCAGAAACAACTTTTAGTTTCATCTTTACTCGTTTGAGCCCGGAAACAACTTGTAGCTTCATTATTGGCTCAATTGAAGTTGGAAACAACTTGTAGCTTAATTTCAGACTTGTTTGATGTTGAAAACAACTTGTAGCTTAATTTTCGGTTGTTTGAAGTTCGAAACAACTTTTAGTTTCATCTTTACTCGTTTGAGCCCAGAAACAACTTGTAGCTTCATTATTGAATCGATTGAAGTTGGAAACAACTTGTAACTTCATTTCAGACATGTTTGAAGTTGAAAACAACTTGTAGCTTCATTTTCGGTTGTTTGAAGTTGGAAGCGACTTTTAGTTTCATCTTTACTCGTTTGAGCTGGAAAACAACTTGTAGCTTCATTATTGACTCGATTAAAGTAGGAAACAACTTGTAGCTTAATTCCAGACTTGTTTGATGTTGAAAACAACTTGTAGCTTCATTTTCGGTTGTTTGAAGTTGGAAACGACTTTTAGTTTCATCTTTACTCGTTTGAGCCTGGAAACAACTTGTAGCTTCATTATTGACTCGATTGAAGTTGGAAACAACTTGTAGTTTCATTATTGACTCGATTGAAGTTGGAAACAACTTGTAGCTTCATTATTGACTCGATTCAAGTTGGAAACAACTTTTAGCTTCATTTCAGACTTGTTTGATGTTGATCAACTTGTAGCTTCATTTTCGGTTGTTTGAAGTTCGAAAAAACTTTTAGTTTCATCTTTTCTCGTTTGAGCCCAGAAACAACTTGTAGCTTCATTATTGAGTCGATTGAAGTTGGAAACAACTTGTGGTTTTATTTCAGACTTGTTTGATGTTGAAAACAACTTGTAGCTTCATTTTCGGTTGTTTGAAGTTAGAAACAACTTTTAGTTTCATCTTTACTCGTTTGAGCCCGGAAACAACTTGTAGCTTCATTATTGACTCGATTGAAGTTGGAAACAACTTGTAGCTTAATTTCAAACTTGTTTGATGTTGAAAACAACTTGTAGCTTCATTTTCGGTTGTTTGAAGTTAGAAACAACTTTTAGTTTCATCTTTACTCGTTTGAGCCCGGAAACAACTTGTAGCTTCATTATTGAATCGATTGAAGTTGAAAACAACTTGTAACTTCATTTCAGACATGTTTGAAGTTGAAAACAACTTGTAGCTTCATTTTCTGTTGTTTGAAGTTGGAAGCGACTTTTAGTTTCATCTTTACTCGTTTGAGCTGGGAAACAACTTGTAGCTTCATTATTGACTCGATTAAAGTTGGAAACAACTTGTAACTTCATTTCAGACAGGTTTGAAGTTGAAAACAACTTGTAGCTTCATTTTCGGTTGTTTGAAGTTGGAAGCGACTTTTAGTTTCATCTTTACTCGTTTGAGCTGGAAAACAACTTGTAGCTTCATTATTGACTCGATTAAAGTAGGAAACAACTTGTAGCTTAATTCCAGACTTGTTTGATGTTGAAAACAACTTGTAGCTTCATTTTCGGTTGTTTGAAGTTGGAAACGACTTTTAGTTTCATCTTTACTCGTTTGAGCCTGGAAACAACTTGTAGCTTCATTATTGACTCGATTGAAATTGGAAACAACTTGTAGTTTCATTATTGACTCGATTGAAGTTGGAAACAACTTGTAGCTTCATTATTGACTCGATTCAAGTTGGAAACAACTTTTAGCTTCATTTCAGACTTGTTTGATGTTGATCAACTTGTAGCTTCATTTTCGGTTGTTTGAAGTTCGAAAAAACTTTTAGTTTCATCTTTTCTCGTTTGAGCCCAGAAACAACTTGTAGCTTCATTATTGAGTCGATTGAAGTTGGAAACAACTTGTGGTTTTATTTCAGACTTGTTTGATGTTGAAAACAACTTGTAGCTTCATTTTCGGTTGTTTGAAGTTAGAAACAACTTTTAGTTTCATCTTTACTCGTTTGAGCCCGGAAACAACTTGTAGCTTCATTATTGACTCGATTGAAGTTGGAAACAACTTGTAGCTTAATTTCAAACTTGTTTGATGTTGAAAACAACTTGTAGCTTCATTTTCGGTTGTTTGAAGTTAGAAACAACTTTTAGTTTCATCTTTACTCGTTTGAGCCCGGAAACAACTTGTAGCTTCATTATTGAATCGATTGAAGTTGAAAACAACTTGTAACTTCATTTCAGACATGTTTGAAGTTGAAAACAACTTGTAGCTTCATTTTCTGTTGTTTGAAGTTGGAAGCGACTTTTAGTTTCATCTTTACTCGTTTGAGCTGGGAAACAACTTGTAGCTTCATTATTGACTCGATTAAAGTTGGAAACAACTTGTAACTTCATTTCAGACAGGTTTGAAGTTGAAAACAACTTGTAGCTTCATTTTCGGTTGTTTGAAGTTGGAAACGACTTTTAGTTTCATCTTTACTCGTTTGAGCCTGGAAACAACTTGTAGCTTCATTATTGACTCGATTGAAGTTGGAAACAACTTGTAGCTTCATTATTGACTCGATTGAAGTTGGAAACAACTTGTAGCTTCATTTCAGACTTGTTTGAAGTCGAAAACATTTGTAGCTTCATTTTCGGTTGTTTGAAGTTGGAAACAACTTTAAGTTTCATCTTTACTCGTTTGAGCCCGGAAAGAACTTGTAGCTTCATTATTTACTCGATTGAAGTTGGAAACAACTTGTAGCTTCATTTCAGACTTGTTTGAAGTTGAAAACAACTTGTAGCTTCATTTTCGGTTGTTTGAAGTTGGAAGCGACTTTTAGTTTCATCTTTACTCGTTTGAGCTGGGAAACAACATGTAGCTTCATTATTGACTCGATTAAAGTTGGAAACAACTTGTAACTTCATTTCAGACAGGTTTGAAGTTGAAAACAGCTTGTAGCTTCATTTTTGGTTGTTTGAAGTCAGAAACAACTTTTAGTTTCATCTTTACTCGTTTGAGCCCGGAAACAACTTGTAGCTTCATTATTGGCTCAATTGAAGTTGGAAACAACTTGTAGCTTAATTTCAGACTTGTTTGATGTTGAAAACAACTTGTAGCTTAATTTTCGGTTGTTTGAAGTTCGAAACAACTTTTAGTTTCATCTTTACTCGTTTGAGCCCAGAAACAACTTGTAGCTTCATTATTGAATCGATTGAAGTTGGAAACAACTTGTAACTTCATTTCAGACATGTTTGAAGTTGAAAACAACTTGTAGCTTCATTTTCGGTTGTTTGAAGTTGGAAGCGACTTTTAGTTTCATCTTTACTCGTTTGAGCTGGAAAACAACTTGTAGCTTCATTATTGACTCGATTAAAGTAGGAAACAACTTGTAGCTTAATTCCAGACTTGTTTGATGTTGAAAACAACTTGTAGCTTCATTTTCGGTTGTTTGAAGTTGGAAACGACTTTTAGTTTCATCTTTACTCGTTTGAGCCTGGAAACAACTTGTAGCTTCATTATTGACTCGATTGAAGTTGGAAACAACTTGTAGTTTCATTATTGACTCGATTGAAGTTGGAAACAACTTGTAGCTTCATTATTGACTCGATTCAAGTTGGAAACAACTTTTAGCTTCATTTCAGACTTGTTTGATGTTGATCAACTTGTAGCTTCATTTTCGGTTGTTTGAAGTTCGAAAAAACTTTTAGTTTCATCTTTTCTCGTTTGAGCCCAGAAACAACTTGTAGCTTCATTATTGAGTCGATTGAAGTTGGAAACAACTTGTGGTTTTATTTCAGACTTGTTTGATGTTGAAAACAACTTGTAGCTTCATTTTCGGTTGTTTGAAGTTAGAAACAACTTTTAGTTTCATCTTTACTCGTTTGAGCCCGGAAACAACTTGTAGCTTCATTATTGACTCGATTGAAGTTGGAAACAACTTGTAGCTTAATTTCAAACTTGTTTGATGTTGAAAACAACTTGTAGCTTCATTTTCGGTTGTTTGAAGTTAGAAACAACTTTTAGTTTCATCTTTACTCGTTTGAGCCCGGAAACAACTTGTAGCTTCATTATTGAATCGATTGAAGTTGAAAACAACTTGTAACTTCATTTCAGACATGTTTGAAGTTGAAAACAACTTGTAGCTTCATTTTCTGTTGTTTGAAGTTGGAAGCGACTTTTAGTTTCATCTTTACTCGTTTGAGCTGGGAAACAACTTGTAGCTTCATTATTGACTCGATTAAAGTTGGAAACAACTTGTAACTTCATTTCAGACAGGTTTGAAGTTGAAAACAACTTGTAGCTTCATTTTCGGTTGTTTGAAGTTGGAAACGACTTTTAGTTTCATCTTTACTCGTTTGAGCCTGGAAACAACTTGTAGCTTCATTATTGACTCGATTGAAGTTGGAAACAACTTGTAGCTTCATTATTGACTCGATTGAAGTTGGAAACAACTTGTAGCTTCATTTCAGACTTGTTTGAAGTCGAAAACATTTGTAGCTTCATTTTCGGTTGTTTGAAGTTGGAAACAACTTTAAGTTTCATCTTTACTCGTTTGAGCCCGGAAAGAACTTGTAGCTTCATTATTTACTCGATTGAAGTTGGAAACAACTTGTAGCTTCATTTCAGACTTGTTTGAAGTTGAAAACAACTTGTAGCTTCATTTTTAGTTGTTTGAAGTTGGAAACAACTTTTAGTTTCATCTTTTCTTTTTTTTTTTTTGCTAAATAGTTTCATCTTTTCTCATTTGAGCCCGGAAACAACTTGTAGCTTCATTATTGACTCGATTGAAGTTGGAAACAACTTGTAGCTTTATTTCAGACTTGTTTGATGTTGAAAACAACTTGTAGCTTAATATTCGGTTGTTTGAAGTTCGAAACAACTTTTAGTTTCATCTTTACTCGTTTGAGCCCAGAAACAGCTTGTAGCTTCATTATTGAATCGATTGAAGTTGGAAACAACTTGTAACTTCATTTCAGACATGTTTGAAGTTGAAAACAACTTGTAGCTTCATTTTCGGTTGTTTGAAGTTGGAAGCGACTTTTAGTTTCATCTTTACTCGTTTGAGCTGGGAAACAACTTGTAGCTTCATTATTGACTCGATTAAAGTTGGAAACAACTTGTAACCTCATTTCAGACAGGTTTGAAGTTGAAAACAACTTGTAGCTTCATTTTCGGTTGTTTGAAGTTGGAAACGACTTTTAGTTTCATCTTTACTCGTTTGAGCCTGGAAACAACTTGTAGCTTCATTATTGACTCGATTGAAGTTGGAAACAACTTGTAGCTTCATTATTGACTCGATTGAAGTTGGAAACAACTTGTAGCTTCATTATTGACTCGATTCAAGTTGGAAACAACTTTTAGCTTCATTTTCAGACTTGTTTGATGTTGATCAACTTGTAGCTTCATTTTCGGTTGTTTGAAGTTCGAAAAAACTTTTAGTTTCATCTTTTCTCGTTTGAGCCCAGAAACAACTTGTAGCTTCATTATTGAGTCGATTGAAGTTGGAAACAACTTGTGGTTTTATTTCAGACTTGTTTGATGTTGAAAACAACTTGTAGCTTCATTTTCGGTTGTTTGAAGTTAGAAACAACTTTTAGTTTCATCTTTACTCTTTTGAGCCCGGAAACAACTTGTAGCTTCATTATTGAATCGATTGAAGTTGAAAACAACTTGTAACTTCATTTCAGACATGTTTGAAGTTGAAAACAACTTGTAGCTTCATTTTCTGTTGTTTGAAGTTGGAAGCGACTTTTAGTTTCATCTTTACTCGTTTGAGCTGGGAAACAACTTGTAGCTTCATTATTGACTCGATTAAAGTTGAAAACAACTTGTAACTTCATTTCAGACAGGTTTGAAGTTGAAAACAGCTTGTAGTTTCATTTTTGGTTGTTTGAAGTTAGAAACAACTTTTAGTTTCATCTTTACTCGTTTGAGCTTGGAAACAACTTGTAGCTTCATTATTGACTCAATTGAAGTTGGAAACAACTTGTAGCTTAATTTCAGACTTGTTTGATGTTGAAAACAACTTGTAGCTTAATTTTCGGTTGTTTGAAGTTCGAAACAACTTTTAGTTTCATCTTTACTCGTTTGAACCTGGAAACAACTTGTAGCTTCATTATTGAATCGATTGAAGTTGGAAACAACTTGTAGCTTCATTATTGACTCGATTGAAGTTGGAAACAACTTGTAGCTTCATTTCAGACTTGTTTGAAGTCGAAAACATTTGTAGCTTCATTTTCGGTTGTTTGAAGTTGGAAACAACTTTTAGTTTCATCTTTACTCGTTTGAGCCCGGAAAGAACTTGTAGCTTCATTATTTACTCGATTGAAGTTGGAAACAACTTTTAGCTTAATTTCAAACTTGTTTGATGTTGAAAAAAACTTGTAGCTTAATTTCCGGTTGTTTGAAGTTCGAAACAACTTTTAGTTTCATCTTTACTCGTTTGAGCCCAGAAACAACTTGTAGCTTCATTATTGAATCGATTGAAGTTGGAAACAACTTGTAACTTCATTTCAGACATGTTTGAAGTGGAAAACAACTTGTAGCTTCATTTTCGGTTGTTTGAAGTTGGAAGCGACTTTTAGTTTCATCTTTACTCGTTTGAGCTGGGAAACAACATGTAGCTTCATTATTGACTCGATTAAAGTTGGAAACAACTTGTAACTTCATTTCAGACAGGTTTGAAGTTGAAAACAGCTTGTAGCTTCATTTTTGGTTGTTTGAAGTCAGAAACAACTTTTAGTTTCATCTTTACTCGTTTGAGCCCGGAAACAACTTGTAGCTTCATTATTGGCTCAATTGAAGTTGGAAACAACTTGTAGCTTAATTTCAGACTTGTTTGATGTTGAAAACAACTTGTAGCTTAATTTTCGGTTGTTTGAAGTTCGAAACAACTTTTAGTTTCATCTTTACTCGTTTGAGCCCAGAAACAACTTGTAGCTTCATTATTGAATCGATTGAAGTTGGAAACAACTTGTAACTTCATTTCAGACATGTTTGAAGTTGAAAACAACTTGTAGCTTCATTTTCGGTTGTTTGAAGTTGGAAGCGACTTTTAGTTTCATCTTTACTCGTTTGAGCTGGAAAACAACTTGTAGCTTCATTATTGACTCGATTAAAGTAGGAAACAACTTGTAGCTTAATTCCAGACTTGTTTGATGTTGAAAACAACTTGTAGCTTCATTTTCGGTTGTTTGAAGTTGGAAACGACTTTTAGTTTCATCTTTACTCGTTTGAGCCTGGAAACAACTTGTAGCTTCATTATTGACTCGATTGAAGTTGGAAACAACTTGTAGTTTCATTATTGACTCGATTGAAGTTGGAAACAACTTGTAGCTTCATTATTGACTCGATTCAAGTTGGAAACAACTTTTAGCTTCATTTCAGACTTGTTTGATGTTGATCAACTTGTAGCTTCATTTTCGGTTGTTTGAAGTTCGAAAAAACTTTTAGTTTCATCTTTTCTCGTTTGAGCCCAGAAACAACTTGTAGCTTCATTATTGAGTCGATTGAAGTTGGAAACAACTTGTGGTTTTATTTCAGACTTGTTTGATGTTGAAAACAACTTGTAGCTTCATTTTCGGTTGTTTGAAGTTAGAAACAACTTTTAGTTTCATCTTTACTCGTTTGAGCCCGGAAACAACTTGTAGCTTCATTATTGAATCGATTGAAGTTGAAAACAACTTGTAACTTCATTTCAGACATGTTTGAAGTTGAAAACAACTTGTAGCTTCATTTTCTGTTGTTTGAAGTTGGAAGCGACTTTTAGTTTCATCTTTCCTCGTTTGAGCTGGGAAACAACTTGTAGCTTCATTATTGACTCGATTAAAGTTGGAAACAACTTGTAACTTCATTTCAGACAGGTTTGAAGTGGAAAACAACTTGTAGCTTCATTTTCGGTTGTTTGAAGTTGGAAACGACTTTTAGTTTCATCTTTACTCGTTTGAGCCTGGAAACAACTTGTAGCTTCATTATTGACTCGATTGAAGTTGGAAACAACTTGTAGCTTCATTATTGACTCGATTGAAGTTGGAAACAACTTGTAGCTTCATTTCAGACTTGTTTGAAGTCGAAAACATTTGTAGCTTCATTTTCGGTTGTTTGAAGTTGGAAACAACTTTAAGTTTCATCTTTACTCGTTTGAGCCCGGAAAGAACTTGTAGCTTCATTATTTACTCGATTGAAGTTGGAAACAACTTGTAGCTTCATTTCAGACTTGTTTGAAGTTGAAAACAACTTGTAGCTTCATTTTTAGTTGTTTGAAGTTGGAAACAACTTTTAGTTTCATCTTTTCTCATTTGAGCCCGGAAACAACTTGTAGCTTCATTATTGACTCGATTGAAGTTGGAAACAACTTGTAGCTTTATTTCAGACTTGTTTGATGTTGAAACAACTTGTAGCTTCATTTTCGGTTGTTTGAAGTTGGAAACAACTTTTAGTTTCATATTTACTCGTTTGAGCCCGGAAAAAACTTGTAGCTTCATTATTGACTTGATTGAAGTTGGAAACAACTTGTAGCTTCATTTCAGACTTGTTTGATGTTGAAAACAACTTGTAGCTTCATTTTCGGTTGTTTGAAGTTCGAAACAACTTTTAGTTTCATCTTTACTCGTTTGAGCCCGGAAACAACTTGTAGCTTCATTTCACACTTGTTTGATGTTGAACAAAACTTGTAGCTTCATTTTCGGTTGTTTAAAGTTCGAAAACAACTTGTAGCTTCATTTTCGGTTGTTTGAAGTTGGAAGCGACTTTTAGTTTCATCTTTACTCGTTTGAGCTGGGAAACAACTTGTAGCTTCATTATTGACTCGATTAAAGTTGGAAACAACTTGTAACTTCATTTCAGACAGGTTTGAAGTTGAAAACAGCTTGTAGTTTCATTTTTGGTTGTTTGAAGTTAGAAACAACTTTTAGTTTCATCTTTACTCGTTTGAGCTTGGAAACAACTTGTAGCTTCATTATTGACTCAATTGAAGTTGGAAACAACTTGTAGCTTAATTTCAGACTTGTTTGATGTTGAAAACAACTTGTAGCTTAATTTTCGGTTGTTTGAAGTTCGAAGCAACTTTTAGTTTCATCTTTACTCGTTTGAGCCTGGAAACAACTTGTAGCTTCATTATTGAATCGATTGAAGTTGGAAACAACTTGTAGCTTCATTTCAGACTTGTTTGAAGTCGAAAACATTTGTAGCTTCATTTTCGGTTGTTTGAAGTTGGAAACAACTTTTAGTTTCATCTTTACTCGTTTGAGCCTGGAAACAACTTGTAGCTTCATTATTGACTCGATTGAAGTTGGAAACAACTTGTAGCTTCATTATTGACTCGATTGAAGTTGGAAACAACTTGTAGCTTCATTTCAGACTTGTTTGAAGTCGAAAACATTTGTAGCTTCATTTTCGGTTGTTTGAAGTTGGAAACAACTTTAAGTTTCATCTTTACTCGTTTGAGCCCGGAAAGAACTTGTAGCTTCATTATTTACTCGATTGAAGTTGGAAACAACTTGTAGCTTCATTTCAGACTTGTTTGAAGTTGAAAACAACTTGTAGCTTCATTTTTAGTTGTTTGAAGTTGGAAACAACTTTTAGTTTCATCTTTTCTCATTTGAGCCCGGAAACAACTTGTAGCTTCATTATTGACTCGATTGAAGTTGGAAACAACTTGTAGCTTTATTTCAGACTTGTTTGATGTTGAAAACAACTTGTAGCTTCATTTTCGGTTGTTTGAAGTTGGAAACAACTTTTAGTTTCATCTTTACTCGTTTGAGCCCGGAAAAAACTTGTAGCTTCATTATTGACTTGATTGAAGTTTTTTTTTTTTTTTTTTGCTAATTGACTTGATTGAAGTTGGAAACAACTTGTAGCTTCATTTCAGACTTGTTTGATGTTGAAAACAACTTGTAGCTTCATTTTCGGTTGTTTGAAGTTCGAAACAACTTTTAGTTTCATCTTTACTCGTTTGAGCCCGGAAACAACTTGTAGCTTCATTATTGACTCGATTGAAGTTGGAAACAACTTGTAGCTTCATTTCAAACTTGTTTGATGTTGAAAAAAACTTGTAGCTTCATTTTCGGTTGTTTAAAGTTCGAAAACAACTTGTAGCTTCATTTTCGGTTGTTTGAAGTTGGAAGCGACTTTTAGTTTCATCTTTACTCGTTTGAGCTGGGAAACAACTTGTAGCTTCATTATTGACTCGATTAAAGTTGGAAACAACTTGTAACTTCATTTCAGACAGGTTTGAAGTTGAAAACAGCTTGTAGTTTCATTTTTGGTTGTTTGAAGTTAGAAACAACTTTTAGTTTCATCTTTACTCGTTTGAGCTTGGAAACAACTTGTAGCTTCATTATTGACTCAATTGAAGTTGGAAACAACTTGTAGCTTAATTTCAGACTTGTTTGATGTTGAAAACAACTTGTAGCTTAATTTTCGGTTGTTTGAAGTTCGAAACAACTTTTAGTTTCATCTTTACTCGTTTGAGCCTGGAAAGAACTTGTAGCTTCATTATTGAATCGATTGAAGTTGGAAACAACTTGTAGCTTCATTATTGACTCGATTGAAGTTGGAAACAACTTGTAGCTTCATTTCAGACTTGTTTGAAGTCGAAAACATTTGTAGCTTCATTTTCGGTTGTTTGAAGTTGGAAACAACTTTTAGTTTCATCTTTACTCGTTTGAGCCTGGAAACAACTTGTAGCTTCATTATTGAATCGATTGAAGTTGGAAACAACTTGTAGCTTCATTATTGACTCGATTGAAGTTGGAAACAACTTGTAGCTTCATTTCAGACTTGTTTGAAGTCGAAAACATTTGTAGCTTCATTTTCGGTTGTTTGAAGTTGGAAACAACTTTTAGTTTCATCTTTACTCGTTTGAGCCCGGAAAGAACTTGTAGCTTCATTATTTACTCGATTGAAGTTGGAAACAACTTGTAGCTTCATTTCAGACTTGTTTGAAGTTGAAAACAACTTGTAGCTTCATTTTTAGTTGTTTGAAGTTGGAAACATCTTTTAGTTTCATCTTTTCTCATTTGAGCCCGGAAACAACTTGTAGCTTCATTATTGACTCGATTGAAGTTGGAAACAACTTGTAGCTTTATTTCAGACTTGTTTGATGTTGAAAACAACTTGTAGCTTCATTTTCGGTTGTTTGAAGTTGGAAACAACTTTTAGTTTCATCTTTACTCGTTTGAGCCCGGAAAAAACTTGTAGCTTCATTATTGACTCGATTGAAGTTGGAAACAACTTGTAGCTTCATTTCAGACTTGTTTGATGTTGAAAACAACTTGTAGCTTCATTTTCGGTTGTTTGAAGTTCGAAACAACTTTTAGTTTCATCTTTACTCGTTTGAGCCCGGAAACAACTTGTAGCTTCATTATTGACTCGATTAAAGTTGGAAACAACTTTTAGCTTCATTTCAGACTTGTTTGATGTTGATCAACTTGTAGCTTCATTTTCGGTTGTTTGAAGTTCGAAACAACTTTTAGTTTCATCTTTTCTCGTTTGAGCCCAGAAACAACTTGTAGCTTCATTCTTGAGTCGATTGAAGTTGGAAACAACTTGTAGTTTTATTTCAGACTTGTTTGATGTTGATCAACTTGTAGCTTCATTTTCGGTTGTTTGAAGTTTGCTACTGGAATTCATCCTGCTGATGCTGTTCTTTGGGACGGTGCGAAGCATGTCAACATCTCTGTTATTTGGCAATCTATTCGACAAAGACATGTTCCTCCCCCATGGATTTCTGCCATATGGCATAGACTTGCAATCCCTCGCTGTGCCTTTTTCACTTGGCTTGCTTTTCGCTCGAGCCTGTTTACTAAGGATTTTATGATTATTTGTGGATATAATGTCAATCCGACTTGTATTCTCTGCTACAGTGAAAATGAATCCTGTGAACATCTGTTTTCTTCTTGCCCCGCTACTTATCTTTTATTACGTGATTGTCCTTTACCTCTTAGTGTAAGATGGAATGACTGGCAATTGGGGCTTTTTTTTACTGATCAATGCACCGCATTAGAACAGCAAGTTGGTTATCTTTATCTATCGGTGGTCATGTATATTGTTTGGCAGGAACGTAACAACAGGGTCCACAATTCTGCACCCCCAAGACGCACTGCTCAGCTTTCTTACTGTATCAAGCGCATGGTCAGAGATAAATTATTCACGAGTAGCCTTTTTCAGAATCATCTACGGAGAAATCAGAGACTTTTGCAACTTTTATACTAACTTAAAAGTTGTACTATTCAAATTTGTATCTCATGCTTGATTAGACACTTGAGTTGTTTTTTCTTTGATGCTTGTTAAGTACTCTGCCTATGCGGATCTCTAGCTTTTCTTTTTACACGGGGTATGCCCCTAGATTTGTATCCGTTTTTCATTCTATAAAATCATTACTTAGCAAAAAAAAAAAAACTTGTAGCTTAATTTTCGGTTGTTTGAAGTTCAAAACAACTTTTAGTTTCATCTTTACTCGTTTGAGCCCGGAAACAACTTGTAGCTTCATTATTGAATCGATTGAAGTTGGAAACAACTTGTAACTTCATTTCAGACATGTTTGAAGTTGAAAACAACTTGTAGCTTCATTTTCGGTTGTTTGAAGTTGGAAGCGACTTTTAGTTTCATCTTTACTCGTTTGAGCTGGGAAACAACTTGTAGCTTCATTATTGACTCGATTAAAGTTGGAAACAACTTGTAACTTCATTTCAGACAGGTTTGAAGTTGAAAACAACTTGTAGCTTCATTTTCGGTTGTTTGAAGTTGTAAACGACTTTTAGTTTCATCTTTACTCGTTTGAGCCTGGAAACAACTTGTAGCTTCATTATTGACTCGATTGAAGTTGGAAACAACTTGTAGCTTCATTATTGACTCGATTGAAGTTGGAAACAACTTGTAGCTTCATTTCAGACTTGTTTGAAGTCGAAAACATTTGTAGCTTCATTTTCGGTTGTTTGAAGTTGGAAACAACTTTTAGTTTCATCTTTACTCGTTTGAGCCCGGAAAGAACTTGTAGCTTCATTATTTACTCGATTGAAGTTGGAAAAAACTTGTAGCTTCAATTCAGACTTGTTTGAAGTTGAAAACAACTTGTAGCTTCATTTTTAGTTGTTTGAAGTTGGAAACAACTTTTAGTTACATCTTTTCTCATTTGAGCCCGGGAACAACTTGTAGCTTCATTATTGACTCGATTGAAGTTGGAAACAACTTGTAGCTTTATTTCAGACTTGTTTGATGTTGAAAACAACTTGTAGCTTCATTTTCGGTTGTTTGAAGTTGGAAACAACTTTTAGTTTCATCTTTACTCGTTTGAGCCCGGAAAAAACTTATAGCTTCATTATTGACTCGATTGAAGTTGGAAACAACTTGTAGCTTCATTTCAGACTTGTTTGATGTTGAAAACAACTTGTAGCTTCATTTTTGGTTGTTTAAAGTTCGAAACAACTTTTAGTTTCATCTTTACTCGTTTGAGCCCGGAAACAACTTGTAGCTTCATTATTGACTCGATTGAAGTTGGAAACAACTTGTAGCTTCATTTCAGACTTGTTTGATGTTGATGAACTTGTAGCTTCATTTTCGGTTGTTTGAAGTTCGAAACAACTTTTAGTTTCATCTTTTCTCGTTTGAGCCCAGAAACAACTTGTAGCTTCATTATTGAGTCGATTGAAGTTGGAAACAACTTGTAGTTTTATTTCAGACTTTTTTTTTTTTTTTTTTTTTTGCTAAATAAAATTGTATTAAAAGAAAGAAAGATACACATCTAGGGGCATACCCCGCGGAGAAACATAAGAGGCGTACATAGCAGTTGGGATGGCCCCAAAAGACAACTAGTTGACTAGAAAAGCACCAACTAGACTAAACAATTACAGGAAATAAACAAGGCAAGGACAAAGCTAGCCAACACTATTAATAAAGTAAAGAAATAATTGTCCTATCAGTAGATAGATAGTCTTTGAAAATGGCAGATGATGCCAATTTGTCACGCATCGAACTTTTGATACCATTAATCATACAGGTGGCATTTTTATAGTGGGCATCATTATGGATTCTCCAGTTTCGCTCCCCCCAAACTTTATGTATAGCAGCCGAGACAAAAAGAAATGTAAGTTCCCGTGTTTGAAAAGTACAGGTTGGATCAGTGGTTATTATCCCCGCTTGAAAGTCCGTCCAGTTGGGTGAAATAGTGATGTTCCAGGAGGAGAAAATCCGCCGAGTGTAAGGGCATTGGGAAAACAGATGCGCATGGGATTCATCAGCACATCCGCAGAGAACACAACGTGTATCAACATTCATATGGAACCGGGCCATACGGTCCTTAGTAAGTAACCTTTCCTTAACAGCTAGCCAAGAAGTGAAAGCAAACTTAGGAACCAGAAGTTTATTCCAAACAAAATTGTACCAGGGTGGAAGGGTGCCAGTGCTTCGAACCCCATTCCAAATGGCACCAATTTTTATGTTACTGCAAGGAACACCATCCCATAAAATTCGATCATGGCCATGAATGGTAGTACTAGCGCAAAACTGCCTCAACCGAATGATTGTAAGGTCATTAGACGTACCGCAAAACCAAGCGCCACCCAGAATAATGGTGTTAATCTTCGCCAGGAGGTTTGATTCAAGAGAAGAGACAGCACGCATACCCAGAATATCAAGGAGAGGCCTGGTACCTGTCCACGGGTCATGCCAAAGAAGAAAGTTCGAATCGAGCCCCACTTCATAGGTCACATGCTGTAAAGCAATGGTTCTGGCATTAAGGATTTTCCTAAGGCCCCAAGAACAATGAACAGGGACCTTCATTGACCAGAAAGCCTTCCCTTTGAGGAATACAGTGTGCACCCATTTAAGCCATAGAGAATCAGCATCAGTAGTGCTACTGATGATACGGCAAGCTTGAAGAAGAATTGCACTTGCATTCCAACTCAACAGTTCTTTAAAACCAAGTCCCCCTTCATTTTTTCGAAGACAACACGATTCCCATGCCACTTTAAAGAAACAAGGGCCAGTAAGCTTACCACTCCATAAGAATCTTGCCATCTGACTTTGTATTCTTTTAATAATTGATTTCGGGAGAAACAAATACATAGTCCAATTATTTTGCATCCCAAAAACCACAGATTTGATGAGCTGGGCACGCCCAGCTTGGCTAATAAAGCGACAAGTCCATGCCTCAAATTTTCGACACAACCTGGCAGTGAGGGGTTGGCAGTCTTGCTTTCGAAGTTTGCTAGAAATAAGCGGGAGCCCGAGGTAATTGACAGGGAGGAGGCCTCTATTGAATTTAGAGAGAGCAATGGTAAAATCCTGAACAGCGGACGACACATTACCAAAGAACACAACACTCTTAGCCTGATTCGGAGAGAGACCAGAAATAGAAGCAAAATCATTCACAGCCTCAAGCATGCAATTCACAGAATCAGAGTCCCCATGGCAGAAAAGAAGAACATCATCCGCAAAGATCAAGTGGGAAATACCAGCATCCTTAGTTCTGCTATGATACTTAAAAACAGACGAGTTGATCTTTCGGTTAATACAAGCGGTGAGGGCCTCCATGGCCAGGACAAACAAGTAAGGTGATAGCGGGTCACCTTGCTTGAGGCCAGCCTTGCAGTTGAAGAAACCCTCGAGAGCACCATTAATTTTTAGCGAAATCATAGAACCCTCAATACAAGTACGCAGCCATCCAATGAATAATTGGTGAAAACCTTGAAGTTCAAGCATTTTGAAAAGAAAGTCCCAACTCAGACTATCAAAAGCCTTAGAGATATCAAGCTTGAAGGCGATTCTAGGAGCACCAACATTAAGATGATAGTCTTTACAGAGAGCTTGTGCAAGAAGAACATGGTCACCTAGTTTCCGACCCTCCACAAAGGCAGTTTGGTTCGAGGACACAAGATCAGGCATGGCATGCTTCATTCTATTAGTCAAAAGCTTAGTAATAACCTTGTACAGGACATTGCAGCAAGATATGGGCCTGTAGTGGGAAATACTTGAAGCATTGGCAGATTTCGGGATGAGAGTCAAGGCCGCAGAGTTGACAATGCGGGGCAGAGTATTAAGCTCAAAGAAAGAGAGGACAGCCTTAGAAACATCATGACCCAAGATATCCCAGGAACACGTAAAGAACTCCACAGTAAGGCCGTCCGGCCCCGGGCATCTGTGCTTGGCCATGCTGTTTATAGTGTTGAAAACATCAGCAGAAGAAAAAGGCCTAATCATAAGGGCACATTGCAGCTGAGAAAGAGTAGGAACACTCAGATTATCAGGGATGGGTTCAACAGCCTTAGCAGTCCGCATGAGACCCTTATAAAAATTGATTGCCACCTCAGAAATATCCTGGTGCTGCTCGTAAACCACACCATCATGCTCCAGCGCCAATATTTTATTAGAGTTCCAACGGTCCTTACAGCTGTTGAAAAAGAAGCGGTTGTTCCCATCAACATAATGCAACCATTTAATCCGTGATTTCTGCTTCAGGAAGATCTCTTGGTCATTGAGAGCTTGTTTATACAGATCCATCAGATGCAACTCATGAATACGCTGCGTATGACTAGAATTCACAGGAAGAGTTCGTTGAAAACTAAGCAAATCATCTCTGGCAGTGCAGACTTTATCATTAAGGTCACCATGACTATGGTTAAGGCGTTTTAAACCAGCCTTGACAAGTCTCAATTTTGAGGTCAGAATAAACCAAGGGGAACCAAGAATATTATTAACCCAAGCATTTCTAACAGTGTCAGAGAACTCAGGACGATCAATCAAGTGTTGAAACAATTGGAATGGCTTCCGAAGCCGAGGAATACTCAACCCAAACGTAACAGCAGAAGGGTTATGATCCGAAAGCCCGCGCGGGAGAAAAATAGCAGTAGAGGAATCAAAGTTCTGAAGCCAGTAGTCATTGACGAGAACTCTATCCAACTTCCTCGAGAGGGGGGAAACCAAACTACAGTCCCTCCAAGTAAAGATGTCACCAGAAAATTTTAAATCCGTGATACCAAGATGATTCAAACAATCACGAAAATCAGAGATGCTGCGATAATCAGAGGGAGGAGGTCCACTAGATTCATGAGGGTAGAGATAAGTGTTGAAATCACCCAACACGCACCAGGCAGAACCCGACCCAATGTCAACCCAACTGCCATTAATATTGAGAAGATCAGCCCATAAACTTCTCCGATCAAAAGGGGAATTAAAGGCATAGACTACAGATAAAACAAAAGAGACACTGTCGGTTTTCCGAGTAACAGAACATGTGATATGCTGAGCAGAAGAGGCCAACTCCTGAAGAGACCAAAAATCCGGGTTCCATCCCAACCAGATTCGCCCGTTATGGTGATGCTGATAATTAAAAACCCATTGAAAACGGGGATTAACTTTTTTAGACAAAAACAGAGCATCACCTTCCTTAACATGGGTTTCAAGTACAGCAAACAAAGTGAGCTGATTATTGAGAACAAAATCACTAGCAAAGGCAATTTTATTATGAAGACCCCGAATGTTAAAGGAACAAAAATCCACCATCAAACAAAATTAAGAGGTAGAAGAAGGGGACTTACTCCCCTTTTGAAGCCGCAAACGTTTCTTCTGAGATTTGGTAAGCCTTGGGCTATTCACAGCAGTGGCCACTGCATTTCTCTTGGCAATTTCATCAACATTTTTTAGATTCCGGAAAGTTCGAGGCGGAGAAGGAGACGGTTCTGGTGGAGACACAGCCCGACTCTTTCTCTTAACATCAACCCAAGTACCATCTTTATCCTCTATAATTTCAGCAGAGGCTTGCACAGAGGGGCCAGGCATGCCATTAACTTTGGTCTGCACAGTGGCATCGCGAACAGCCCCAGCAGTATCATCAACAATAGTGTGACTATCCTTACCACTAGAAATAGGACCATGATCGGTCACCACAGGGTCTTTCTTAACCCAGACACGAGTAACCTTCGGGCAAGCGCCAACGGAATGGCCCAGGGAGCGGCATCCAGAGCAAGACAGAGGTCTAAACGGGTAGGAAAGGCCAACCTTGACTAGGTTTGTTTCCGCAGAGAAGGGGTCCAGAATCGTGGCAGAGACTTCATCCGGGAGAGGATCACCCAGCTTATATAAAACTTGGATCTTAGCAAAGGGAACCAAATCAAGCTTCGAGGTAAGAGCATCCGCACCTATGGGCCTGCCAACCACACTGGCCAACCTACTTAGTCCCTCAGCCGTCCAGTAAGAATCCGGGACGTTAGACATCTTGATCCAAAGCGGAATGGTGTCAATACAATCTTTCCCCGGTTTAACACCCCAACGTGTTACAACCAACGGGCGACGCCCAATATACCAGGTACCTCGAGAGAGGCAAACATCTCTTGACTGCTCACAATCAAATTTAAAGACATACGTGCTAGAATCCCGTTGAAGGACCTTAAGAAGACCCCTATTCCCCCAAAGCTTAAAAGCGAACTCAGCTACCTCTTTATAAGATTTGGTCCCTTTAGTAAAGGTGCCAACAACACAAAACTTATACTTATCATTACCTTGTTTTAACACCTCTACAGGTGGCTCAACGACAAGGGTATCCTTCTTAGGCGGAAAGTAATCAAAGGAGACAGGAGCTACCTTCTCAGCTTTGAGCACATTAGCCCAAGACTTAACAGGTTGTTCAGCACCCTCCGTAGCCGTGACAGGAACTTCATCAAGCACTAGGTGGGCTTGCTTATCAGGTAGATTTCCAGTGTCAACACCCGAAGGGGCTGACTTGGGCATTTCATCACACAGATGGGGCGCAACTAGGGGAACACTAGAGTGCTCCATCTTCCCCTTCATTTTGTCACGTAATGGGTCACTTTTAGCAGAATTAAACACATGCAAACCAAAATCATCTCTTTCAGGCAAAAGTGGAGAGGCGATAGGATCGCCATCAGTAGCACGACGAGGCCGTAAGCGCTTACACCCATCAGCCTTCAGATCTGCGAGAACTTGTTCCTCACTAAAGCCCTGCTTTTTGAGGAAACCAAGAACTTCTTGCAACTTCCGGCGGGTAGAGTATAGTGCATCTCTCTCAAACCTAGAGGTGCGGAGGATAGCATGGACAGTGTCACTCACAGTGTGGGATTTCTCCACAATAAGGGGCTTCGGCGACACAGGTCCATCGCTAGAGATTTCATCAGTGACATCTTCAATTTCAACCCTTTCCACAACTGGGATGGAGCCCAGAGAACTCGGCTGAACCCAAGAACCATCAAGAAACCCAGAATCCAGGTGAGCACCTTCGACCTCTTTACCCGAACCAGAGAACAGTTCACGAAAGACATCTCCACGGACAGCAATTGGAGCACTTGAAGAAAAAGCTCCATCTTCAAGACAAATACCATCGTGGTCTATAGCAAAGCCATCAGAGTTGCAGTTTGAAGACATCATAAACAGGGAAAAGCTAAATAAATTAAGTGTTTGATAATTATAATAAGAAATATAGGTGAGGGATTTAGAGAAGAAGGAAAGTGGCTGCTGTGTTTGGGTGTAGAAAGAAGAGGAGGCGGCTGAGGGTTAGGGTTAGGGTTGGGGAGGGGTTTCTATCCTAGAGAGAAGGGAGAGGAAATTTCTAGAGAGAGAGTTTGATGTTGAAAACAACTTGTAGCTTCATTTTTGGTTGTTTGAAGTTAGAAACAACTTTTAGTTTCGTCTTTACTCGTTTGAGCCCGGAAACAACTTGTAGCTTCATTATTGACTCGATTGAAGTTGGAAACAACTTGTAGCTTAATTTCAGACTTGTTTGATGTTGAAAACAACTTGTAGCTTAATTTTCGGTTGTTTGAAGTTCGAAACAACTTTTAGTTTCATCTTTACTCGTTTGAGCCCGGAAACAACTCGTAGCTTCATTATCGAATCGATTGAAGTTGGAAACAACTTGTAACTTCATTTCAGACATGTTTGAAGTTGAAAACAACTTGTAGCTTCATTTTCGGTTGTTTGAAGTTGGAAGCGACTTTTAGTTTCATCTTTACTCGTTTGAGCTGGGAAACAACTTGTAGCTTCATTATTGACTCGATTAAAGTTGGAAACAACTTGTAACTTCATTTCAGACAGGTTTGAAGTTGAAAACAACTTGTAGCTTCATTTTCGGTTGTTTGAAGTTGGAAACGACTTTTAGTTTCATCTTTACTCGTTTGAGCCTGGAAACAACTTGTAGCTTCATTATTGACTCGATTGAAGTTGGAAACAACTTGTAGCTTCATTATTGACTCGATTGAAGTTGGAAACAACTTGTAGCTTCATTATTGACTCGATTGAAGTTGGAAACAACTTGTAGCTTCATTTCAGACTTGTTTGAAGTCGAAAACATTTGTAGCTTCATTTTCGGTTGTTTGAAGTTGGAAACAACTTTTAGTTTCATCTTTACTCGTTTGAGCCCGGAAAGAACTTGTAGCTTCATTATTTACTCGATTGAAGTTGGAAAAAACTTGTAGCTTCATTTCAGACTTGTTTGAAGTTGAAAACAACTTGTAGCTTCATTTTTAGTTGTTTGAAGTTGGAAACAACTTTTAGTTACATCTTTTCTCATTTGAGCCCGGAAACAACTTGTAGCTTCATTATTGACTCGATTGAAGTTGGAAACAACTTGTAGCTTTATTTCAGACTTGTTTGATGTTGAAAACAACTTGTAGCTTCATTTTCGGTTGTTTGAAGTTGGAAACAACTTTTAGTTTCATCTTTACTCGTTTGAGCCCGGAAAAAACTTATAGCTTCATTATTGACTCGATTGAAGTTGGAAACAACTTGTAGCTTCATTTCAGACTTGTTTGATGTTGAAAACAACTTGTAGCTTCATTTTTGGTTGTTTAAAGTTCGAAACAACTTTTAGTTTCATCATTACTCGTTTGAGCCCGGAAACAACTTGTAGCTTCATTATTGACTCGATTGAAGTTGGAAACAACTTGTAGCTTCATTTCAGACTTGTTTGATGTTGATCAACTTGTAGCTTCATTTTCGGTTGTTTGAAGTTCGAAACAACTTTTAGTTTCATCTTTTCTCGTTTGAGCCCAGAAACAACTTGTAGCTTCATTATTGAGTCGATTGAAGTTGGAAACAACTTGTAGTTTTATTTCAGACTTGTTTGATGTTGAAAACAACTTGTAGCTTCATTTTTGGTTGTTTGAAGTTAGAAACAACTTTTAGTTTCATCTTTACTCGTTTGAGCCCGGAAACAACTTGTAGCTTCATTATTGACTCGATTGAAGTTGGAAACAACTTGTAGCTTTATTTCAGACTTGTTTGATGTTGAAAACAACTTGTAGCTTAATTTTCGGTTGTTTGAAGTTCGAAACAACTTTTAGTTTCATCTTTACTCGTTTGAGCCCGGAAACAACTCGTAGCTTCATTATTGAATCGATTGAAGTTGGAAACAACTTGTAACTTCATTTCAGACATGTTTGAAGTTGAAAACAACTTGTAGCTTCATTTTCGGTTGTTTGAAGTTGGAAGCGACTTTTAGTTTCATCTTTACTCGTTTGAGCTGGGAAACAACTTGTAGCTTCATTATTGACTCGATTAAAGTTGGAAACAACTTGTAACTTCATTTCAGACAGGTTTGAAGTTGAAAACAACTTGTAGCTTCATTTTCGGTTGTTTGAAGTTGAAAACGACTTTTAGTTTCATCTTTACTCGTTTGAGCCTGGAAACAACTTGTAGCTTCATTATTGACTCGATTGAAGTTGGAAACAACTTGTAGCTTCATTATTGACTCGATTGAAGTTGGAAACAACTTGTAGCTTCATTATTGACTCGATTGAAGTTGGAAACAACTTGTAGCTTCATTTCAGACTTGTTTGAAGTCGAAAACATTTGTAGCTTCATTTTCGGTTGTTTGAAGTTGGAAACAACTTTTAGTTTCATCTTTACTCGTTTGAGCCTGAAAAGAACTTGTAGCTTCATTATTTACTCGATTGAAGTTGGAATGAACTTGTAGCTTCATTTCAGACTTGTTTGAAGTTGAAAACAACTTGTAGCTTCATTTTTAGTTGTTTGAAGTTGGAAACAACTTTTAGTTACATCTTTTCTCATTTGAGCCCGGAAACAACTTGTAGCTTCATTATTGACTCGATTGAAGTTGGAAACAACTTGTAGCTTTATTTCAGACTTGTTTGATGTTGAAAACAACTTGTAGCTTCATTTTCGGTTGTTTGAAGTTGGAAACAACTTTTAGTTTCATCTTTACTCGTTTGAGCCCGGAAAAAACTTGTAGCTTCATTATTGACTCGATTGAAGTTGGAAACAACCTGTAGCTTCATTTCAGACTTGTTTGATGTTGAAAACAACTTGTAGCTTCATTTTTGGTTGTTTGAAGTTCGAAACGACTTTTAGTTTCATCTTTACTCGTTTGAGCCGGAAACAACTTGTAGCTTCATTATTGACTCGATTGAAGTTGGAAACAACTTGTAGCTTCATTTCAGACTTGTTTGATGTTGATCAACTTGTAGCTTCATTTTCGGTTGTTTGAAGTTCGAAACAACTTTTAGTTTCATCTTTTCTCGTTTGAGCCCAGAAATAACTTGTAGCTTCATTATTGAGTCGATTGAAGTTGGAAACAACTTGTAGTTTTATTTCAGACTTGTTTGATGTTGAAAACAACTTGTAGCTTCATTTTTGGTTGTTTGAAGTTAGAAACAACTTTTAGTTTCATCTTTACTCGTTTGAGCCCGGAAACAACTTGTAGCTTCATTATTGACTCGATTGAAGTTGGAAACAACTTGTAGCTTAATTTCAGACTTGTTTGATGTTGAAAACAACTTGTAGCTTAATTTTCGGTTGTTTGAAGTTCGAAACAACTTTTAGTTTCATCTTTACTCGTTTGAGCCCGGAAACAACTTGTAGCTTCATTATTGAATCGATTGAAGTTGGAAACAACTTGTAACTTCATTTCAGACATGTTTGAAGTTGAAAACAACTTGTAGCTTCATTTTCGGTTGTTTGAAGTTGGAAGCGACTTTTAGTTTCATCTTTACTCGTTTGAGCTGGGAAACAACTTGTAGCTTCATTATTGACTCGATTAAAGTTGGAAACAACTTGTAACTTCATTTCAGACAGGTTTGAAGTTGAAAACAACTTGTAGCTTCATTTTCGGTTGTTTGAAGTTGGGAACGACTTTTAGTTTCATCTTTACTCATTTGAGCCTGGAAACAACTTGTAGCTTCATTATTGACTCGATTGAAGTTGGAAACAACTTGTAGCTTCATTATTGACTCGATTGAAGTTGGAAACAACTTGTAGCTTCATTTCAGACTTGTTTGAAGTCGAAAACATTTGTAGCTTCATTTTCGGTTGTTTGAAGTTGGAAACAACTTTTAGTTTCATCTTTACTCGTTTGAGCCCGGAAAGAACTTGTAGCTTCATTATTTACTCGATTGAAGTTGGAAACAACTTGTAGCTTCATTTCAGACTTGTTTGAAGTTGAAAACAACTTGTAGCTTCATTTTTCGTTGTTTGAAGTTGGAAACAACTTTTAGTTTCATCTTTTCTCATTTGAGCCCGGAAACAACTTGTAGCTTCATTATTGACTCGATTGAAGTTGGAAACAACTTGTAGCTTTATTTCAGACTTGTTTGATGTTGAAAACAACTTGTAGCTTCATTTTCGGTTGTTTGAAGTTGGAAACAACTTTTAGTTTCATCTTTACTCGTTTGAGCCCGGAAAAAACTTGTAGCTTCATTATTGACTCGATTGAAGTTGGAAACAACTTGTAGCTTCATTTCAGACTTGTTTGATGTTGAAAACAACTTGTAGCTTCATTTTCGGTTGTTTGAAGTTCGAAACAACTTTTAGTTTCATCTTTACTCGTTTGAGTCCGGAAACAACTTGTAGATTCATTATTGACTCGATTGAAGTTGGAAACAACTTGTAGCTTCATTTCAGACTTGTTTGATGTTGATCAACTTGTAGCTTCATTTTCGGTTGTTTGAAGTTCGAAACAACTTTTAGTTTCATCTTTACTCGTTTGAGCCCAGAAACAACTTGTAGCTTCATTATTGAATCGATTGAAGTTGGAAACAACTTGTAACTTCATTTCAGACATGTTTGAAGTTGAAAACAACTTGTAGCTTCATTTTCGGTTGTTTGAAGTTGGAAGCGACTTTTAGTTTCATCTTTACTCATTTGAGCTGGGAAACAACTTGTAGCTTCATTATTGACTCGATTAAAGTTGGAAACAACTTGTATCTTCATTTCAGACAGGTTTGAAGTTGAAAACAACTTGTAGCTTCATTTTCGGTTGTTTGAAGTTGGAAACGACTTTTAGTTTCATCTTTACTCGTTTGAGCCTGAAACAACTTGTAGCTTCATTATTGACTCGATTGAAGTTGGAAACAACTTGTAGCTTCATTATTGACTCGATTGAAGTTGGAAACAACTTGTAGCTTCATTATTGACTCGATTGAAGTTGGAAACAACTTGTAGCTTCATTTCAGACTTGTTTGAAGTCGAAAACAACTTTTATTTTCATCTTTACTCGTTTGAGGCCGGAAAGAACTTGTAGCTTCATTATTTACTCGATTGAAGTTGGAAACAACTTGTAGCTTCATTTCAGACTTGTTTGAAGTTGAAAACAACTTGTAGCTTCATTTTTAGTTGTTTGAAGTTGGAAACAACTTTTAGTTTCATCTTTTCTCATTTGAGTCCGGAAACAACTTGTAGCTTCATTATTGACTCGATTGAAGTTGGAAACAACTTGTAGCTTTATTTCAGACTTGTTTGATGTTGAAAACAACTTGTAGCTTCATTTTCGGTTGTTTGAAGTTGGAAACCACTTTTAGTTTCATCATTACTCGTTTGAGCCCGGAAAAAACTTGTAGCTTCATTTCAGACTTGTTTGATGTTGAAAACAACTGTAGCTTCATTTTCGGTTGTTTGAAGTTCGAAACAACTTTTAGTTTCATCTTTACTCGTTTGAGCCTGGAAACAACTTGTAGCTTCATTATTGACTCGATTGAAGTTGGAAACAACTTGTAGCTTCATTTCAGACTTGTTTGATGTTGAAAACAACTTGTAGCTTCATTTTCGGTTGTTTGAAGTTGGAAACAACTTTTAGTTTCATCTTTACTCGTTTGAACCCGGAAACAACTTGCAGCTTCATTATTGACTCGATTGAAGTTGGAAACAACTTGTAGCTTCATTTCAGACTTGTTTGATGTTGAAAACAACTTTTAGCTTCATTTTCAGTTGTTTGAAGTTGGAAACAAATTTTAGTTTCATCTTTACTCGTTTGAGCCCGGAAACAACTTGTAGCTTCATTATTGTCTCGATTGAAGTTGGAAGCAACTTGTAGCTTCATTATTGACTCGATTGAAGTTGGAAACAACTTGTAGCTTCATTTTCGGTTGTTTGAAGTTCGAAACAACTTGTAGCTTAATTTTCAGTTGTTTGAAGTTGGAAACAACTTTTAGTTTCGTCTTTTCTCGTTTGAGCCCAGCAACAACTTGTAGCTTCATTATTGACTCGATTGAAGTTGGAAACAACTTGTAGCTTTATTTCGGACTTGTTTGATGTTGAGAACAAGTTGTAGCTTCATTTTCGGTTGTTTGAAGTTAGAAACAACTTTTAGTTTCATCTTTACTCGTTTGAGCCCGGAAACAACTTGTAACTTCATTATTGACTCGATTAAAGTTGGAAACAACTTGTAGCTTCATTTCAGACTTGCTTGATGTTGAAATCAACTTGTAGCTTCATTTTCGGTTGTTTGAAGTTCAAAACAACTTTTAGTTTCATCGTTACTCATTTGAGCCCGGAAACAACTTGTAGCTTCATTATTGACTCGATTGAAGTTGGAAACAACTTGTAACTTCATTTCAGAAAGGTTTGAAGTTGAAAACAACTTGTAGCTTCATTTTCGGTTGTTTGAAGTTGGAAACGACTTTTAGTTTCATCTTTACTCGTTTGAGCCCGGAAACAACTTGTAGCTTCATTATTGACTCGATTAAAGTTGGAAACAACTTGTAACTTCATTTCAGACAGGTTTGAAGTTGAAAACAACTTGTAGCTTCATTTTCGGTTGTTTGAAGTTGGAACGACTTTAGTTGCATCTTTACTCATTTGAGCCTGGAAACAACTTGTAGCTTCATTATTGACTCGATTGAAGTTGGAAACAACTTGTAGCTTCATTATTGACTCGATTGAAGTTGGAAACAACTTGTAGCTTCATTATTGACTCGATTGAAGTTGGAAACAACTTGTAGCTTCATTTCAGACTTGTTTGAAGTCGAAAACATTTGTAGCTTCATTTTCGGTTGTTTGAAGTTGGAAACAACTTTTAGTTTCATCTTTACTCGTTTGAGCCCGGAAAGAACTTGTAGCTTCATTATTTACTCGATTGAAGTTGGAAACAACTTGTAGCTTCATTTCAGACTTGTTTGAAGTTGAAAACAACTTGTAGCTTCATTTTTCGTTGTTTGAAGTTGGAAACAACTTTTAGTTTCATCTTTTCTCATTTGAGCCCGGAAACAACTTGTAGCTTCATTATTGACTCGATTGAAGTTGGAAACAACTTGTAGCTTTATTTCAGACTTGTTTGATGTTGAAAACAACTTGTAGCTTCATTTTCGGTTGTTTGAAGTTGGAAACAACTTTTAGTTTCATCTTTACTCGTTTGAGTCCGGAAACAACTTGTAGCTTCATTATTGACTCGATTGAAGTTGGAAACAACTTGTAGCTTCATTTCAGACTTGTTTGATGTTGATCAACTTGTAGCTTCATTTTCGGTTGTTTGAAGTTCGAAACAACTTTTAGTTTCATCTTTACTCGTTTGAGCCCAGAAACAACTTGTAGCTTCATTATTGAATCGATTGAAGTTGGAAACAACTTGTAACTTCATTTCAGACATGTTTGAAGTTGAAAACAACTTGTAGCTTCATTTTCGGTTGTTTGAAGTTGGAAGCGACTTTTAGTTTCATCTTTACTCATTTGAGCTGGGAAACAACTTGTAGCTTCATTATTGACTCGATTAAAGTTGGAAACAACTTGTATCTTCATTTCAGACAGGTTTGAAGTTGAAAACAACTTGTAGCTTCATTTTCGGTTGTTTGAAGTTGGAAACGACTTTTAGTTTCATCTTTACTCGTTTGAGCCTGAAACAACTTGTAGCTTCATTATTGACTCGATTGAAGTTGGAAACAACTTGTAGCTTCATTATTGACTCGATTGAAGTTGGAAACAACTTGTAGCTTCATTATTGATTCGATTGAAGTTGGAAACAACTTGTAGCTTCATTTCAGACTTGTTTGATGTTGAAAACAACTTGTAGCTTCATTTTCGGTTGTTTGAAGTTGGAAACGACTTTTAGTTTCATCTTTACTCGTTTGAGCCTGAAACAACTTGTAGCTTCATTATTGACTCGATTGAAGTTGGAAACAACTTGTAGCTTCATTATTGACTCGATTGAAGTTGGAAACAACTTGTAGCTTCATTATTGACTCGATTGAAGTTGGAAACAACTTGTAGCTTCATTTCAGACTTGTTTGAAGTCGAAAACATTTGTAGCTTCATTTTCGGTTGTTTGAAGTTGGAAACAACTTTTAGTTTCATCTTTACTCGTTTGAGCCCGGAAAAAACTTGTAGCTTCATTATTGACTCGATTGAAGTTGGAAACAACTTGTAGCTTCATTTCAGACTTGTTTGAAGTTGAAAACAACTTGTAGCTTCATTTTTAGTTGTTTGAAGTTGGAAACAACTTTTAGTTTCATCTTTTCTCATTTGAGTCCGGAAACAACTTGTAGCTTCATTATTGACTCGATTGAAGTTGGAAACAACTTGTAGCTTTATTTCAGACTTGTTTGATGTTGAAAACAACTTGTAGCTTCATTTTCGGTTGTTTGAAGTTGGAAACCACTTTTAGTTTCATCATTACTCGTTTGAGCCCGGAAAAAACTTGTAGCTTCATTTCAGACTTGTTTGATGTTGAAAACAACTGTAGCTTCATTTTCGGTTGTTTGAAGTTCGAAACAACTTTTAGTTTCATCTTTACTCGTTTGAGCCTGGAAACAACTTGTAGCTTCATTATTGACTCGATTGAAGTTGGAAACAACTTGTAGCTTCATTTCAGACTTGTTTGATGTTGAAAACAACTTGTAGCTTCATTTTCGGTTGTTTGAAGTTGGAAACAACTTTTAGTTTCATCTTTACTCGTTTGAACCCGGAAACAACTTGCAGCTTCATTATTGACTCGATTGAAGTTGGAAACAACTTGTAGCTTCATTTCAGACTTGTTTGATGTTGAAAACAACTTTTAGCTTCATTTTCAGTTGTTTGAAGTTGGAAACAAATTTTAGTTTCATCTTTACTCGTTTGAGCCCGGAAACAACTTGTAGCTTCATTATTGTCTCGATTGAAGTTGGAAGCAACTTGTAGCTTCATTATTGACTCGATTGAAGTTGGAAACAACTTGTAGCTTCATTTTCGGTTGTTTGAAGTTCGAAACAACTTGTAGCTTAATTTTCAGTTGTTTGAAGTTGGAAACAACTTTTAGTTTCGTCTTTTCTCGTTTGAGCCCAGCAACAACTTGTAGCTTCATTATTGACTCGATTGAAGTTGGAAACAACTTGTAGCTTTATTTCGGACTTGTTTGATGTTGAGAACAAGTTGTAGCTTCATTTTCGGTTGTTTGAAGTTAGAAACAACTTTTAGTTTCATCTTTACTCGTTTGAGCCCGGAAACAACTTGTAACTTCATTATTGACTCGATTAAAGTTGGAAACAACTTGTAGCTTCATTTCAGACTTGCTTGATGTTGAAATCAACTTGTAGCTTCATTTTCGGTTGTTTGAAGTTCAAAACAACTTTTAGTTTCATCGTTACTCATTTGAGCCCGGAAACAACTTGTAGCTTCATTATTGACTCGATTGAAGTTGGAAACAACTTGTAACTTCATTTCAGAAAGGTTTGAAGTTGAAAACAACTTGTAGCTTCATTTTCGGTTGTTTGAAGTTGGAAACGACTTTTAGTTTCATCTTTACTCGTTTGAGCCCGGAAACAACTTGTAGCTTCATTATTGACTCGATTAAAGTTGGAAACAACTTGTAACTTCATTTCAGACAGGTTTGAAGTTGAAAACAACTTGTAGCTTCATTTTCGGTTGTTTGAAGTTGGAACGACTTTAGTTTCATCTTTACTCATTTGAGCCTGGAAACAACTTGTAGCTTCATTATTGACTCGATTGAAGTTGGAAACAACTTGTAGCTTCATTATTGACTCGATTGAAGTTGGAAACAACTTGTAGCTTCATTATTGACTCGATTGAAGTTGGAAACAACTTGTAGCTTCATTTCAGACTTGTTTGAAGTCGAAAACATTTGTAGCTTCATTTTCGGTTGTTTGAAGTTGGAAACAACTTTTAGTTTCATCTTTACTCGTTTGAGCCCGGAAAGAACTTGTAGCTTCATTATTTACTCGATTGAAGTTGGAAACAACTTGTAGCTTCATTTCAGACTTGTTTGAAGTTGAAAACAACTTGTAGCTTCATTTTTCGTTGTTTGAAGTTGGAAACAACTTTTAGTTTCATCTTTTCTCATTTGAGCCCGGAAACAACTTGTAGCTTCATTATTGACTCGATTGAAGTTGGAAACAACTTGTAGCTTTATTTCAGACTTGTTTGATGTTGAAAACAACTTGTAGCTTCATTTTCGGTTGTTTGAAGTTGGAAACAACTTTTAGTTTCATCTTTACTCGTTTGAGCCCGGAAAAAACTTGTAGCTTCATTATTGACTCGATTGAAGTTGGAAACAACTTGTAGCTTCATTTCAGACTTGTTTGATGTTGAAAACAACTTGTAGCTTCATTTTCGGTTGTTTGAAGTTCGAAACAACTTTTAGTTTCATCTTTACTCGTTTGAGTCCGGAAACAACTTGTAGCTTCATTATTGACTCGATTGAAGTTGGAAACAACTTGTAGCTTCATTTCAGACTTGTTTGATGTTGATCAACTTGTAGCTTCATTTTCGGTTGTTTGAAGTTCGAAACAACTTTTAGTTTCATCTTTACTCGTTTGAGCCCAGAAACAACTTGTAGCTTCATTATTGAATCGATTGAAGTTGGAAACAACTTGTAACTTCATTTCAGACATGTTTGAAGTTGAAAACAACTTGTAGCTTCATTTTCGGTTGTTTGAAGTTGGAAGCGACTTTTAGTTTCATCTTTACTCATTTGAGCTGGGAAACAACTTGTAGCTTCATTATTGACTCGATTAAAGTTGGAAACAACTTGTATCTTCATTTCAGACAGGTTTGAAGTTGAAAACAACTTGTAGCTTCATTTTCGGTTGTTTGAAGTTGGAAACGACTTTTAGTTTCATCTTTACTCGTTTGAGCCTGAAACAACTTGTAGCTTCATTATTGACTCGATTGAAGTTGGAAACAACTTGTAGCTTCATTATTGACTCGATTGAAGTTGGAAACAACTTGTAGCTTCATTATTGACTCGATTGAAGTTGGAAACAACTTGTAGCTTCATTTCAGACTTGTTTGAATTCGAAAACAACTTTTATTTTCATCTTTACTCGTTTGAGGCCGGAAAGAACTTGTAGCTTCATTATTTACTCGATTGAAGTTGGAAACAACTTGTAGCTTCATTTCAGACTTGTTTGAAGTTGAAAACAACTTGTAGCTTCATTTTTAGTTGTTTGAAGTTGGAAACAACTTTTAGTTTCATCTTTTCTCATTTGAGTCCGGAAACAACTTGTAGCTTCATTATTGACTCGATTGAAGTTGGAAACAACTTGTAGCTTTATTTCAGACTTGTTTGATGTTGAAAACAACTTGTAGCTTCATTTTCGGTTGTTTGAAGTTGGAAACCACTTTTAGTTTCATCTTTACTCGTTTGAGCCCGGAAAAAACTTGTAGCTTCATTTCAGACTTGTTTGATGTTGAAAACAACTGTAGCTTCATTTTCGGTTGTTTGAAGTTCGAAACAACTTTTAGTTTCATCTTTACTCGTTTGAGCCTGGAAACAACTTGTAGCTTCATTATTGACTCGATTGAAGTTGGAAACAACTTGTAGCTTCATTTCAGACTTGTTTGATGTTGAAAACAACTTGTAGCTTCATTTTCGGTTGTTTGAAGTTGGAAACAACTTTTAGTTTCATCTTTACTCGTTTGAGCCCGGAAACAACTTGCAGCTTCATTATTGACTCGATTGAAGTTGGAAACAACTTGTAGCTTTATTTCGGACTTGTTTGATGTTGAGAACAAGTTGTAGCTTCATTTTCGGTTGTTTGAAGTTAGAAACAACTTTTAGTTTCATCTTTACTCGTTTGAGCCCGGAAACAACTTGTAACTTCATTATTGACTCGATTAAAGTTGGAAACAACTTGTAGCTTCATTTCAGACTTGCTTGATGTTGAAATCAACTTGTAGCTTCATTTTCGGTTGTTTGAAGTTCGAAACAACTTTTAGTTTCATCGTTACTCATTTGAGCCCGAAAACAACTTGTAGCTTCATTATTGACTCGATTGAAGTTGGAAACAACTTGTAACTTCATTTCAGAAAGGTTTGACGTTGAAAACAACTTGTAGCTTCATTTTCGGTTGTTTGAAGTTGGAAACGACTTTTAGTTTCATCTTTACTCGTTTGAGCCCGGAAACAACTTGTAGCTTCATTATTGACTCGATTAAAGTTGGAAACAACTTGTAACTTCATTTCAGACAGGTTTGAAGTTGAAAACAACTTGTAGCTTCATTTTCGGTTGTTTGAAGTTGGAACGACTTTAGTTTCATCTTTACTCATTTGAGCCTGGAAACAACTTGTAGCTTCATTATTGACTCGATTGAAGTTGGAAACAACTTGTAGCTTCATTATTGACTCGATTGAAGTTGGAAACAACTTGTAGCTTCATTATTGACTCGATTGAAGTTGGAAACAACTTGTAGCTTCATTTCAGACTTGTTTGAAGTCGAAAACATTTGTAGCTTCATTTTTGGTTGTTTGAAGTTGGAAACAACTTTTAGTTTCATCTTTACTCGTTTGAGCCCGGAAAGAACTTGTAGCTTCATTATTTACTCGATTGAAGTTGGAAACAACTTGTAGCTTCATTTCAGACTTGTTTGAAGTTGAAAACAACTTGTAGCTTCATTTTTAGTTGTTTGAAGTTGGAAACAACTTTTAGTTTCATCTTTTCTCATTTGAGCCCGGAAACAACTTGTAGCTTCATTATTGACTCGATTGAAGTTGGAAACAACTTGTAGCTTTATTTCAGACTTGTTTGATGTTGAAAACAACTTGTTGCTTCATTTTCGGTTGTTTGAAGTTGGAAACAACTTTTAGTTTCATCTTTACTCGTTTGAGCCCGGAAAAAACTAGTAGCTTCATTTCAGACTTGTTTGATGTTGAAAACAACTTGTAGCTTCATTTTCGGTTGTTTCAAGTTCGAAACAACTTTTAGTTTCATCTTTACTCGTTTGAGCCTGGAAACAACTTGTAGCTTCATTATTGACTCGATTGAAGTTGGAAACAACTTGTAGCTTCATTTCAGACTTGTTTGATGTTGAAAACAACTTGTAGCTTCATTTTCAGTTGTTTGAAGTTGGAAACAACTTTTAGTTTCATCTTTACTCGTTTGAGCCTGGAAACAACTTGTAGCTTCATTATTGACTCGATTGAAGTTGGAAACAACTTGTAGCTTCATTTCAGACTTGTTTGATGTTGAAAACAACTTGTAGCTTCATTTTCAGTTGTTTGAAGTTGGAAACGACTTTTAGTTTCATCTTTACTCGTTTGAGCCCGGAAAAAACTTGTAGCTTCATTTCAGACTTGTTTGATGTTGAAAACAACTTGTAGCTTCATTTTCGGTTGTTTGGAGTTCGAAACAACTTTAGTTTCATCTTTACTCGTTTGAGCCTGGAAACAACTTGTAGCTTCATTATTGACTCGATTGAAGTTGGAAACAACTTGTAGCTTCATTTCAGACTTGTTTGATGTTGAAAACAACTTGTAGCTTCATTTTCAGTTGTTTGAAGTTGGAAACGACTTTTAGTTTCATCTTTACTCGTTTGAGCCCGGAAACAACTTGTAGCTTCATTATTGACTCGATTAAAGTTGGAAACAACTTGTAACTTCCTTTCAGACAGGTTTGAAGTTGAAAACAACTTGTAGCTTCATTTTCGGTTGTTTGAAGTTGGAAACGACTTTAGTTTCATCTTTACTCACTTGAGCCTGGAAACAACTTGTAGCTTCATTATTGACTCGATTGAAGTTGGAAACAACTTGTAGCTTCATTATTGACTCGATTGAAGTTGGAAACAACTTGTAGCTTCATTTCAGACTTGTTTGAAGTCGAAAACATTTGTAGCTTCATTTTCGGTTGTTTGAAGTTGGAAACAACTTTTAGTTTCATCTTTACTCGTTCGAGCCCGGAAAGAACTTGTAGCTTCATTATTTACTCGATTGAAGTTGGAAACAACTTGTAGCTTCATTATTGACTCGATTGAAGTTGGAAACAACTTGTAGCTTCATTATTGACTCGATTGAAGTTGGAAACAACTTGTAGCTTCATTTCAGACTTGTTTGATGTTGAAAACAACTTGTAGCTTCATTTTCAGTTGTTTGAAGTTGGAAACGACTTTTAGTTTCATCTTTACTCGTTTGAGCCCGGAAAAAACTTGTAGCTTCATTTCAGACTTGTTTGATGTTGAAAACAACTTGTAGCTTCATTTTGGGTTGTTTGGAGTTCGAAACAACTTTTAGTTTCATCTTTACTCGTTTGAGCCTGGAAACAACTTGTAGCTTCATTATTGACTCGATTGAAGTTGGAAACAACTTGTAGCTTCATTTCAGACTTGTTTGATGTTGAAAACAACTTGTAGCTTCATTTTCAGTTGTTTGAAGTTGGAAACGACTTTTAGTTTCATCTTTACTCGTTTGAGCCCGGAAACAACTTGTAGCTTCATTATTGACTCGATTAAAGTTGGAAACAACTTGTAACTTCCTTTCAGACAGGTTTGAAGTTGAAAACAACTTGTAGCTTCATTTTCGGTTGTTTGAAGTTGGAAACGACTTTAGTTTCATCTTTACTCACTTGAGCCTGGAAACAACTTGTAGCTTCATTATTGACTCGATTGAAGTTGGAAACAACTTGTAGCTTCATTTCAGACTTGTTTGAAGTCGAAAACATTTGTAGCTTCATTTTCGGTTGTTTGAAGTTGGAAACAACTTTTAGTTTCATCTTTACTCGTTCGAGCCCGGAAAGAACTTGTAGCTTCATTATTTACTCGATTGAAGTTGGAAACAACTTGTAGCTTCATTATTGACTCGATTGAAGTTGGAAACAACTTGTAGCTTCATTATTGACTCGATTGAAGTTGGAAACAACTTGTAGCTTCATTTCAGACTTGTTTGATGTTGAAAACAACTTGTAGCTTCATTTTCAGTTGTTTGAAGTTGGAAACGACTTTTAGTTTCATCTTTACTCGTTTGAGCCCGGAAAAAACTTGTAGCTTCATTTCAGACTTGTTTGATGTTGAAAACAACTTGTAGCTTCATTTTGGGTTGTTTGGAGTTCGAAACAACTTTTAGTTTCATCTTTACTCGTTTGAGCCTGGAAACAACTTGTAGCTTCATTATTGACTCGATTGAAGTTGGAAACAACTTGTAGCTTCATTTCAGACTTGTTTGATGTTGAAAACAACTTGTAGCTTCATTTTCAGTTGTTTGAAGTTGGAAACGACTTTTAGTTTCATCTTTACTCGTTTGAGCCCGGAAACAACTTGTAGCTTCATTATTGACTCGATTAAAGTTGGAAACAACTTGTAACTTCCTTTCAGACAGGTTTGAAGTTGAAAACAACTTGTAGCTTCATTTTCGGTTGTTTGAAGTTGGAAACAACTTTTAGTTTCATCTTTACTCGTTTGAGCCCGAAAAAAACTTGTAGCTTCATTATTGACTCGATTGAAGTTGGAAACAACTTGTAGCTTCATTTCAGACTTGTTTGATGTTGAAAACAACTTGTAGCTTCATTTTCGGTTGTTTGAAGTTCGAAACAACTTTTAGTTTCATCTTTACTCGTTTGAGTCCGGAAACAACTTGTAGATTCATTATTGACTCGATTGAAGTTGGAAACAACTTGTAGCTTCATTTCAGACTTGTTTGATGTTGATCAACTTGTAGCTTCATTTTCGGTTGTTTGAAGTTCGAAACAACTTTTAGTTTCATCTTTACTCGTTTGAGCCCAGAAACAACTTGTAGCTTCATTATTGAATCGATTGAAGTTGGAAACAACTTGTAACTTCATTTCAGACATGTTTGAAGTTGAAAACAACTTGTAGCTTCATTTTCGGTTGTTTGAAGTTGGAAGCGACTTTTAGTTTCATCTTTACTCATTTGAGCTGGGAAACAACTTGTAGCTTCATTATTGACTCGATTAAAGTTGAAAACAACTTGTATCTTCATTTCAGACAGGTTTGAAGTTGAAAACAACTTGTAGCTTCATTTTCGGTTGTTTGAAGTTGGAAACGACTTTTAGTTTCATCTTTACTCGTTTGAGCCTGAAACAACTTGTAGCTTCATTATTGACTCGATTGAAGTTGGAAACAACTTGTAGCTTCATTATTGACTCGATTGAAGTTGGAAACAACTTGTAGCTTCATTATTGACTCGATTGAAGTTGGAAACAACTTGTAGCTTCATTTCAGACTTGTTTGAAGTCGAAAACAACTTTTATTTTCATCTTTACTCGTTTGAGGCCGGAAAGAACTTGTAGCTTCATTATTTACTCGATTGAAGTTGGAAACAACTTGTAGCTTCATTTCAGACTTGTTTGAAGTTGAAAACAACTTGTAGCTTCATTTTTAGTTGTTTGAAGTTGGAAACAACTTTTAGTTTCATCTTTTCTCATTTGAGTCCGGAAACAACTTGTAGCTTCATTATTGACTCGATTGAAGTTGGAAACAACTTGTAGCTTTATTTCAGACTTGTTTGATGTTGAAAACAACTTGTAGCTTCATTTTCGGTTGTTTGAAGTTGGAAACCACTTTTAGTTTCATCTTTACTCGTTTGAGCCCGGAAAAAACTTGTAGCTTCATTTCAGACTTGTTTGATGTTGAAAACAACTGTAGCTTCATTTTCGGTTGTTTGAAGTTCGAAACAACTTTTAGTTTCATCTTTACTCGTTTGAGCCTGGAAACAACTTGTAGCTTCATTATTGACTCGATTGAAGTTGGAAACAACTTGTAGCTTCATTTCAGACTTGTTTGATGTTGAAAACAACTTGTAGCTTCATTTTCGGTTGTTTGAAGTTGGAAACAACTTTTAGTTTCATCTTTACTCGTTTGAGCCCGGAAACAACTTGCAGCTTCATTATTGACTCGATTGAAGTTGGAAACAACTTGTAGCTTAATTTCAGACTTGTTTGATGTTGAAAACAACTTGTAGCTTCATTTTCGGTTGTTTGAAGTTCGAAACAACTTGTAGCTTAATTTTCAGTTGTTTGAAGTTGGAAACAACTTTTAGTTTCGTCTTTTCTCGTTTGAGCCCAGCAACAACTTGTAGCTTCATTATTGACTCGATTGAAGTTGGAAACAACTTGTAGCTTTATTTCGGACTTGTTTGATGTTGAGAACAAGTTGTAGCTTCATTTTCGGTTGTTTGAAGTTAGAAACAACTTTTAGTTTCATCTTTACTCGTTTGAGCCCGGAAACAACTTGTAACTTCATTATTGACTCGATTAAAGTTGGAAACAACTTGTAGCTTCATTTCAGACTTGTTTGATGTTGAAAACAACTTGTAGCTTCATTTTCAGTTGTTTGAAGTTGGAAACGACTTTTAGTTTCATCTTTACTCGTTTGAGCCCGGAAAAAACTTGTAGCTTCATTTCAGACTTGTTTGATGTTGAAAACAACTTGTAGCTTCATTTTGGGTTGTTTGGAGTTCGAAACAACTTTTAGTTTCATCTTTACTCGTTTGAGCCTGGAAACAACTTGTAGCTTCATTATTGACTCGATTGAAGTTGGAAACAACTTGTAACTTCATTTCAGAAAGGTTTGAAGTTGAAAACAACTTGTAGCTTCATTTTCGGTTGTTTGAAGTTGGAAACGACTTTTAGTTTCATCTTTACTCGTTTGAGCCCGGAAACAACTTGTAGCTTCATTATTGACTCGATTAAAGTTGGAAACAACTTGTAACTTCATTTCAGACAGGTTTGAAGTTGAAAACAACTTGTAGCTTCATTTTCGGTTGTTTGAAGTTGGAACAACTTTAGTTTCATCTTTACTCATTTGAGCCTGGAAACAACTTGTAGCTTCATTATTGACTCGATTGAAGTTGGAAACAACTTGTAGCTTCATTATTGACTCGATTGAAGTTGGAAACAACTTGTAGCTTCATTATTGACTCGATTGAAGTTGGAAACAACTTGTAGCTTCATTTCAGACTTGTTTGAAGTCGAAAACATTTGTAGCTTCATTTTCGGTTGTTTGAAGTTGGAAACAACTTTTAGTTTCATCTTTACTCGTTTGAGCCCGGAAAGAACTTGTAGCTTCATTATTTACTCGATTGAAGTTGGAAACAACTTGTAGCTTCATTTCAGACTTGTTTGAAGTTGAAAACAACTTGTAGCTTCATTTTTCGTTGTTTGAAGTTGGAAACAACTTTTAGTTTCATCTTTTCTCATTTGAGCCCGGAAACAACTTGTAGCTTCATTATTGACTCGATTGAAGTTGGAAACAACTTGTAGCTTTATTTCAGACTTGTTTGATGTTGAAAACAACTTGTAGCTTCATTTTCGGTTGTTTGAAGTTGGAAACAACTTTTAGTTTCATCTTTACTCGTTTGAGCCCGGAAAAAACTTGTAGCTTCATTATTGACTCGATTGAAGTTGGAAACAACTTGTAGCTTCATTTCAGACTTGTTTGATGTTGAAAACAACTTGTAGCTTCATTTTCGGTTGTTTGAAGTTCGAAACAACTTTTAGTTTCATCTTTACTCGTTTGAGTCCGGAAACAACTTGTAGCTTCATTATTGACTCGATTGAAGTTGGAAACAACTTGTAGCTTCATTTCAGACTTGTTTGATGTTGATCAACTTGTAGCTTCATTTTCGGTTGTTTGAAGTTCGAAACAACTTTTAGTTTCATCTTTACTCGTTTGAGCCCAGAAACAACTTGTAGCTTCATTATTGAATCGATTGAAGTTGGAAACAACTTGTAACTTCATTTCAGACATGTTTGAAGTTGAAAACAACTTGTAGCTTCATTTTCGGTTGTTTGAAGTTGGAAGCGACTTTTAGTTTCATCTTTACTCATTTGAGCTAGGAAACAACTTGTAGCTTCATTATTGACTCGATTAAAGTTGGAAACAACTTGTATCTTCATTTCAGACAGGTTTGAAGTTGAAAACAACTTGTAGCTTCATTTTCGGTTGTTTGAAGTTGGAAACGACTTTTAGTTTCATCTTTACTCGTTTGAGCCTGAAACAACTTGTAGCTTCATTATTGACTCGATTGAAGTTGGAAACAACTTGTAGCTTCATTATTGACTCGATTGAAGTTGGAAACAACTTGTAGCTTCATTATTGACTCGATTGAAGTTGGAAACAACTTGTAGCTTCATTTCAGACTTGTTTGAAGTCGAAAACAACTTTTATTTTCATCTTTACTCGTTTGAGGCCGGAAAGAACTTGTAGCTTCATTATTTACTCGATTGAAGTTGGAAACAACTTGTAGCTTCATTTCAGACTTGTTTGAAGTTGAAAACAACTTGTAGCTTCATTTTTAGTTGTTTGAAGTTGGAAACAACTTTTAGTTTCATCTTTTCTCATTTGAGTCCGGAAACAACTTGTAGCTTCATTATTGACTCGATTGAAGTTGGAAACAACTTGTAGCTTTATTTCAGACTTGTTTGATGTTGAAAACAACTTGTAGCTTCATTTTCGGTTGTTTGAAGTTGGAAACCACTTTTAGTTTCATCTTTACTCGTTTGAGCCCGGAAAAAACTTGTAGCTTCATTTCAGACTTGTTTGATGTTGAAAACAACTGTAGCTTCATTTTCGGTTGTTTGAAGTTCGAAACAACTTTTAGTTTCATCTTTACTCGTTTGAGCCTGGAAACAACTTGTAGCTTCATTATTGACTCGATTGAAGTTGGAAACAACTTGTAGCTTCATTTCAGACTTGTTTGATGTTGAAAACAACTTGTAGCTTCATTTTCGGTTGTTTGAAGTTGGAAACAACTTTTAGTTTCATCTTTACTCGTTTGAGCCCGGAAACAACTTGCAGCTTCATTATTGACTCGATTGAAGTTGGAAACAACTTGTAGCTTTATTTCGGACTTGTTTGATGTTGAGAACAAGTTGTAGCTTCATTTTCGGTTGTTTGAAGTTAGAAACAACTTTTAGTTTCATCTTTACTCGTTTGAGCCCGGAAACAACTTGTAACTTCATTATTGACTCGATTAAAGTTGGAAACAACTTGTAGCTTCATTTCAGACTTGCTTGATGTTGAAATCAACTTGTAGCTTCATTTTCGGTTGTTTGAAGTTCGAAACAACTTTTAGTTTCATCGTTACTCATTTGAGCCCGAAAACAACTTGTAGCTTCATTATTGACTCGATTGAAGTTGGAAACAACTTGTAACTTCATTTCAGAAAGGTTTGAAGTTGAAAACAACTTGTAGCTTCATTTTCGGTTGTTTGAAGTTGGAAACGACTTTTAGTTTCATCTTTACTCGTTTGAGCCCGGAAACAACTTGTAGCTTCATTATTGACTCGATTAAAGTTGGAAACAACTTGTAACTTCATTTCAGACAGGTTTGAAGTTGAAAACAACTTGTAGCTTCATTTTCGGTTGTTTGAAGTTGGAACGACTTTAGTTTCATCTTTACTCATTTGAGCCTGGAAACAACTTGTAGCTTCATTATTGACTCGATTGAAGTTGGAAACAACTTGTAGCTTCATTATTGACTCGATTGAAGTTGGAAACAACTTGTAGCTTCATTATTGACTCGATTGAAGTTGGAAACAACTTGGAGCTTCATTTCAGACTTGTTTGAAGTCGAAAACATTTGTAGCTTCATTTTTAGTTGTTTGAAGTTGGAAACAACTTTTAGTTTCATCTTTACTCATTTGAGCCTGGAAACAACTTGTAGCTTCATTATTGACTCGATTGAAGTTGGAAACAACTTGTAGCTTCATTATTGACTCGATTGAAGTTGGAAACAACTTGTAGCTTCATTATTGACTCGATTGAAGTTGGAAACAACTTGTAGCTTCATTTCAGACTTGTTTGAAGTCGAAAACATTTGTAGCTTCATTTTCGGTTGTTTGAAGTTGGAAACAACTTTTAGTTTCATCTTTACTCGTTTGAGCCCGGAAAGAACTTGTAGCTTCATTATTTACTCGATTGAAGTTGGAAACAACTTGTAGCTTCATTTCAGACTTGTTTGAAGTTGAAAACAACTTGTAGCTTCATTTTTCGTTGTTTGAAGTTGGAAACAACTTTTAGTTTCATCTTTTCTCATTTGAGCCCGGAAACAACTTGTAGCTTCATTATTGACTCGATTGAAGTTGGAAACAACTTGTAGCTTTATTTCAGACTTGTTTGATGTTGAAAACAACTTGTAGCTTCATTTTCGGTTGTTTGAAGTTGGAAACAACTTTTAGTTTCATCTTTACTCGTTTGAGCCCGGAAAAAACTTGTAGCTTCATTATTGACTCGATTGAAGTTGGAAACAACTTGTAGCTTCATTTCAGACTTGTTTGATGTTGAAAACAACTTGTAGCTTCATTTTCGGTTGTTTGAAGTTCGAAACAACTTTTAGTTTCATCTTTACTCGTTTGAGTCCGGAAACAACTTGTAGCTTCATTATTGACTCGATTGAAGTTGGAAACAACTTGTAGCTTCATTTCAGACTTGTTTGATGTTGATCAACTTGTAGCTTCATTTTCGGTTGTTTGAAGTTCGAAACAACTTTTAGTTTCATCTTTACTCGTTTGAGCCCAGAAACAACTTGTAGCTTCATTATTGAATCGATTGAAGTTGGAAACAACTTGTAACTTCATTTCAGACATGTTTGAAGTTGAAAACAACTTGTAGCTTCATTTTCGGTTGTTTGAAGTTGGAAGCGACTTTTAGTTTCATCTTTACTCATTTGAGCTGGGAAACAACTTGTAGCTTCATTATTGACTCGATTAAAGTTGGAAACAACTTGTATCTTCATTTCAGACAGGTTTGAAGTTGAAAACAACTTGTAGCTTCATTTTCGGTTGTTTGAAGTTGGAAACGACTTTTAGTTTCATCTTTACTCGTTTGAGCCTGAAACAACTTGTAGCTTCATTATTGACTCGATTGAAGTTGGAAACAACTTGTAGCTTCATTATTGACTCGATTGAAGTTGGAAACAACTTGTAGCTTCATTATTGACTCGATTGAAGTTGGAAACAACTTGTAGCTTCATTTCAGACTTGTTTGAAGTCGAAAACAACTTTTATTTTCATCTTTACTCGTTTGAGGCCGGAAAGAACTTGTAGCTTCATTATTTACTCGATTGAAGTTGGAAACAACTTGTAGCTTCATTTCAGACTTGTTTGAAGTTGAAAACAACTTGTAGCTTCATTTTTAGTTGTTTGAAGTTGGAAACAACTTTTAGTTTCATCTTTTCTCATTTGAGTCCGGAAACAACTTGTAGCTTCATTATTGACTCGATTGAAGTTGGAAACAACTTGTAGCTTTATTTCAGACTTGTTTGATGTTGAAAACAACTTGTAGCTTCATTTTCGGTTGTTTGAAGTTGGAAACCACTTTTAGTTTCATCTTTACTCGTTTGAGCCCGGAAACAACTTGCAGCTTCATTATTGACTCGATTGAAGTTGGAAACAACTTGTAGCTTTATTTCGGACTTGTTTGATGTTGAGAACAAGTTGTAGCTTCATTTTCGGTTGTTTGAAGTTAGAAACAACTTTTAGTTTCATCTTTACTCGTTTGAGCCCGGAAACAACTTGTAACTTCATTATTGACTCGATTAAAGTTGGAAACAACTTGTAGCTTCATTTCAGACTTGCTTGATGTTGAAATCAACTTGTAGCTTCATTTTCGGTTGTTTGAAGTTCGAAACAACTTTTAGTTTCATCGTTACTCATTTGAGCCCGAAAACAACTTGTAGCTTCATTATTGACTCGATTGAAGTTGGAAACAACTTGTAACTTCATTTCAGAAAGGTTTGAAGTTGAAAACAACTTGTAGCTTCATTTTCGGTTGTTTGAAGTTGGAAACGACTTTTAGTTTCATCTTTACTCGTTTGAGCCCGGAAACAACTTGTAGCTTCATTATTGACTCGATTAAAGTTGGAAACAACTTGTAACTTCATTTCAGACAGGTTTGAAGTTGAAAACAACTTGTAGCTTCATTTTCGGTTGTTTGAAGTTGGAACGACTTTAGTTTCATCTTTACTCATTTGAGCCTGGAAACAACTTGTAGCTTCATTATTGACTCGATTGAAGTTGGAAACAACTTGTAGCTTCATTATTGACTCGATTGAAGTTGGAAACAACTTGTAGCTTCATTATTGACTCGATTGAAGTTGGAAACAACTTGGAGCTTCATTTCAGACTTGTTTGAAGTCGAAAACATTTGTAGCTTCATTTTTAGTTGTTTGAAGTTGGAAACAACTTTTAGTTTCATCTTTACTCATTTGAGCCTGGAAACAACTTGTAGCTTCATTATTGACTCGATTGAAGTTGGAAACAACTTGTAGCTTCATTATTGACTCGATTGAAGTTGGAAACAACTTGTAGCTTCATTATTGACTCGATTGAAGTTGGAAACAACTTGTAGCTTCATTTCAGACTTGTTTGAAGTCGAAAACATTTGTAGCTTCATTTTCGGTTGTTTGAAGTTGGAAACAACTTTTAGTTTCATCTTTACTCGTTTGAGCCCGGAAAGAACTTGTAGCTTCATTATTTACTCGATTGAAGTTGGAAACAACTTGTAGCTTCATTTCAGACTTGTTTGAAGTTGAAAACAACTTGTAGCTTCATTTTTCGTTGTTTGAAGTTGGAAACAACTTTTAGTTTCATCTTTTCTCATTTGAGCCCGGAAACAACTTGTAGCTTCATTATTGACTCGATTGAAGTTGGAAACAACTTGTAGCTTTATTTCAGACTTGTTTGATGTTGAAAACAACTTGTAGCTTCATTTTCGGTTGTTTGAAGTTGGAAACAACTTTTAGTTTCATCTTTACTCGTTTGAGCCCGGAAAAAACTTGTAGCTTCATTATTGACTCGATTGAAGTTGGAAACAACTTGTAGCTTCATTTCAGACTTGTTTGATGTTGAAAACAACTTGTAGCTTCATTTTCGGTTGTTTGAAGTTCGAAACAACTTTTAGTTTCATCTTTACTCGTTTGAGTCCGGAAACAACTTGTAGCTTCATTATTGACTCGATTGAAGTTGGAAACAACTTGTAGCTTCATTTCAGACTTGTTTGATGTTGATCAACTTGTAGCTTCATTTTCGGTTGTTTGAAGTTCGAAACAACTTTTAGTTTCATCTTTACTCGTTTGAGCCCAGAAACAACTTGTAGCTTCATTATTGAATCGATTGAAGTTGGAAACAACTTGTAACTTCATTTCAGACATGTTTGAAGTTGAAAACAACTTGTAGCTTCATTTTCGGTTGTTTGAAGTTGGAAGCGACTTTTAGTTTCATCTTTACTCATTTGAGCTGGGAAACAACTTGTAGCTTCATTATTGACTCGATTAAAGTTGGAAACAACTTGTATCTTCATTTCAGACAGGTTTGAAGTTGAAAACAACTTGTAGCTTCATTTTCGGTTGTTTGAAGTTGGAAACGACTTTTAGTTTCATCTTTACTCGTTTGAGCCTGAAACAACTTGTAGCTTCATTATTGACTCGATTGAAGTTGGAAACAACTTGTAGCTTCATTATTGACTCGATTGAAGTTGGAAACAACTTGTAGCTTCATTATTGACTCGATTGAAGTTGGAAACAACTTGTAGCTTCATTTCAGACTTGTTTGAAGTCGAAAACAACTTTTATTTTCATCTTTACTCGTTTGAGGCCGGAAAGAACTTGTAGCTTCATTATTTACTCGATTGAAGTTGGAAACAACTTGTAGCTTCATTTCAGACTTGTTTGAAGTTGAAAACAACTTGTAGCTTCATTTTTAGTTGTTTGAAGTTGGAAACAACTTTTAGTTTCATCTTTTCTCATTTGAGTCCGGAAACAACTTGTAGCTTCATTATTGACTCGATTGAAGTTGGAAACAACTTGTAGCTTTATTTCAGACTTGTTTGATGTTGAAAACAACTTGTAGCTTCATTTTCGGTTGTTTGAAGTTGGAAACCACTTTTAGTTTCATCTTTACTCGTTTGAGCCCGGAAAAAACTTGTAGCTTCATTTCAGACTTGTTTGATGTTGAAAACAACTGTAGCTTCATTTTCGGTTGTTTGAAGTTCGAAACAACTTTTAGTTTCATCTTTACTCGTTTGAGCCTGGAAACAACTTGTAGCTTCATTATTGACTCGATTGAAGTTGGAAACAACTTGTAGCTTCATTTCAGACTTGTTTGATGTTGAAAACAACTTGTAGCTTCATTTTCGGTTGTTTGAAGTTGGAAACAACTTTTAGTTTCATCTTTACTCGTTTGAGCCCGGAAACAACTTGCAGCTTCATTATTGACTCGATTGAAGTTGGAAACAACTTGTAGCTTAATTTCAGACTTGTTTGATGTTGAAAACAACTTGTAGCTTCATTTTCGGTTGTTTGAAGTTCGAAACAACTTGTAGCTTAATTTTCAGTTGTTTGAAGTTGGAAACAACTTTTAGTTTCGTCTTTTCTCGTTTGAGCCCAGCAACAACTTGTAGCTTCATTATTGACTCGATTGAAGTTGGAAACAACTTGTAGCTTTATTTCGGACTTGTTTGATGTTGAGAACAAGTTGTAGCTTCATTTTCGGTTGTTTGAAGTTAGAAACAACTTTTAGTTTCATCTTTACTCGTTTGAGCCCGGAAACAACTTGTAACTTCATTATTGACTCGATTAAAGTTGGAAACAACTTGTAGCTTCATTTCAGACTTGCTTGATGTTGAAATCAACTTGTAGCTTCATTTTCGGTTGTTTGAAGTTCAAAACAACTTTTAGTTTCATCGTTACTCATTTGAGCCCGGAAACAACTTGTAGCTTCATTATTGACTCGATTGAAGTTGGAAACAACTTGTAACTTCATTTCAGAAAGGTTTGAAGTTGAAAACAACTTGTAGCTTCATTTTCGGTTGTTTGAAGTTGGAAACGACTTTTAGTTTCATCTTTACTCGTTTGAGCCCGGAAACAACTTGTAGCTTCATTATTGACTCGATTAAAGTTGGAAACAACTTGTAACTTCATTTCAGACAGGTTTGAAGTTGAAAACAACTTGTAGCTTCATTTTCGGTTGTTTGAAGTTGGAACGACTTTAGTTTCATCTTTACTCATTTGAGCCTGGAAACAACTTGTAGCTTCATTATTGACTCGATTGAAGTTGGAAACAACTTGTAGCTTCATTATTGACTCGATTGAAGTTGGAAACAACTTGTAGCTTCATTATTGACTCGATTGAAGTTGGAAACAACTTGTAGCTTCATTTCAGACTTGTTTGAAGTCGAAAACATTTGTAGCTTCATTTTCGGTTGTTTGAAGTTGGAAACAACTTTTAGTTTCATCTTTACTCGTTTGAGCCCGGAAAGAACTTGTAGCTTCATTATTTACTCGATTGAAGTTGGAAACAACTTGTAGCTTCATTTCAGACTTGTTTGAAGTTGAAAACAACTTGTAGCTTCATTTTTCGTTGTTTGAAGTTGGAAACAACTTTTAGTTTCATCTTTTCTCATTTGAGCCCGGAAACAACTTGTAGCTTCATTATTGACTCGATTGAAGTTGGAAACAACTTGTAGCTTTATTTCAGACTTGTTTGATGTTGAAAACAACTTGTAGCTTCATTTTCGGTTGTTTGAAGTTGGAAACAACTTTTAGTTTCATCTTTACTCGTTTGAGCCCGGAAAAAACTTGTAGCTTCATTATTGACTCGATTGAAGTTGGAAACAACTTGTAGCTTCATTTCAGACTTGTTTGATGTTGAAAACAACTTGTAGCTTCATTTTCGGTTGTTTGAAGTTCGAAACAACTTTTAGTTTCATCTTTACTCGTTTGAGTCCGGAAACAACTTGTAGCTTCATTATTGACTCGATTGAAGTTGGAAACAACTTGTAGCTTCATTTCAGACTTGTTTGATGTTGATCAACTTGTAGCTTCATTTTCGGTTGTTTGAAGTTCGAAACAACTTTTAGTTTCATCTTTACTCGTTTGAGCCCAGAAACAACTTGTAGCTTCATTATTGAATCGATTGAAGTTGGAAACAACTTGTAACTTCATTTCAGACATGTTTGAAGTTGAAAACAACTTGTAGCTTCATTTTCGGTTGTTTGAAGTTGGAAGCGACTTTTAGTTTCATCTTTACTCATTTGAGCTGGGAAACAACTTGTAGCTTCATTATTGACTCGATTAAAGTTGGAAACAACTTGTATCTTCATTTCAGACAGGTTTGAAGTTGAAAACAACTTGTAGCTTCATTTTCGGTTGTTTGAAGTTGGAAACGACTTTTAGTTTCATCTTTACTCGTTTGAGCCTGAAACAACTTGTAGCTTCATTATTGACTCGATTGAAGTTGGAAACAACTTGTAGCTTCATTATTGACTCGATTGAAGTTGGAAACAACTTGTAGCTTCATTATTGACTCGATTGAAGTTGGAAACAACTTGTAGCTTCATTTCAGACTTGTTTGAAGTCGAAAACAACTTTTATTTTCATCTTTACTCGTTTGAGGCCGGAAAGAACTTGTAGCTTCATTATTTACTCGATTGAAGTTGGAAACAACTTGTAGCTTCATTTCAGACTTGTTTGAAGTTGAAAACAACTTGTAGCTTCATTTTTAGTTGTTTGAAGTTGGAAACAACTTTTAGTTTCATCTTTTCTCATTTGAGTCCGGAAACAACTTGTAGCTTCATTATTGACTCGATTGAAGTTGGAAACAACTTGTAGCTTTATTTCAGACTTGTTTGATGTTGAAAACAACTTGTAGCTTCATTTTCGGTTGTTTGAAGTTGGAAACCACTTTTAGTTTCATCTTTACTCGTTTGAGCCCGGAAAAAACTTGTAGCTTCATTTCAGACTTGTTTGATGTTGAAAACAACTGTAGCTTCATTTTCGGTTGTTTGAAGTTCGAAACAACTTTTAGTTTCATCTTTACTCGTTTGAGCCTGGAAACAACTTGTAGCTTCATTATTGACTCGATTGAAGTTGGAAACAACTTGTAGCTTCATTTCAGACTTGTTTGATGTTGAAAACAACTTGTAGCTTCATTTTCGGTTGTTTGAAGTTGGAAACAACTTTTAGTTTCATCTTTACTCGTTTGAGCCCGGAAACAACTTGCAGCTTCATTATTGACTCGATTGAAGTTGGAAACAACTTGTAGCTTTATTTCGGACTTGTTTGATGTTGAGAACAAGTTGTAGCTTCATTTTCGGTTGTTTGAAGTTAGAAACAACTTTTAGTTTCATCTTTACTCGTTTGAGCCCGGAAACAACTTGTAACTTCATTATTGACTCGATTAAAGTTGGAAACAACTTGTAGCTTCATTTCAGACTTGCTTGATGTTGAAATCAACTTGTAGCTTCATTTTCGGTTGTTTGAAGTTCGAAACAACTTTTAGTTTCATCGTTACTCATTTGAGCCCGAAAACAACTTGTAGCTTCATTATTGACTCGATTGAAGTTGGAAACAACTTGTAACTTCATTTCAGAAAGGTTTGAAGTTGAAAACAACTTGTAGCTTCATTTTCGGTTGTTTGAAGTTGGAAACGACTTTTAGTTTCATCTTTACTCGTTTGAGCCCGGAAACAACTTGTAGCTTCATTATTGACTCGATTAAAGTTGGAAACAACTTGTAACTTCATTTCAGACAGGTTTGAAGTTGAAAACAACTTGTAGCTTCATTTTCGGTTGTTTGAAGTTGGAACGACTTTAGTTTCATCTTTACTCATTTGAGCCTGGAAACAACTTGTAGCTTCATTATTGACTCGATTGAAGTTGGAAACAACTTGTAGCTTCATTATTGACTCGATTGAAGTTGGAAACAACTTGTAGCTTCATTATTGACTCGATTGAAGTTGGAAACAACTTGGAGCTTCATTTCAGACTTGTTTGAAGTCGAAAACATTTGTAGCTTCATTTTTGGTTGTTTGAAGTTGGAAACAACTTTTAGTTTCATCTTTACTCATTTGAGCCTGGAAACAACTTGTAGCTTCATTATTGACTCGATTGAAGTTGGAAACAACTTGTAGCTTCATTATTGACTCGATTGAAGTTGGAAACAACTTGTAGCTTCATTATTGACTCGATTGAAGTTGGAAACAACTTGTAGCTTCATTTCAGACTTGTTTGAAGTCGAAAACATTTGTAGCTTCATTTTCGGTTGTTTGAAGTTGGAAACAACTTTTAGTTTCATCTTTACTCGTTTGAGCCCGGAAAGAACTTGTAGCTTCATTATTTACTCGATTGAAGTTGGAAACAACTTGTAGCTTCATTTCAGACTTGTTTGAAGTTGAAAACAACTTGTAGCTTCATTTTTCGTTGTTTGAAGTTGGAAACAACTTTTAGTTTCATCTTTTCTCATTTGAGCCCGGAAACAACTTGTAGCTTCATTATTGACTCGATTGAAGTTGGAAACAACTTGTAGCTTTATTTCAGACTTGTTTGATGTTGAAAACAACTTGTAGCTTCATTTTCGGTTGTTTGAAGTTGGAAACAACTTTTAGTTTCATCTTTACTCGTTTGAGCCCGGAAAAAACTTGTAGCTTCATTATTGACTCGATTGAAGTTGGAAACAACTTGTAGCTTCATTTCAGACTTGTTTGATGTTGAAAACAACTTGTAGCTTCATTTTCGGTTGTTTGAAGTTCGAAACAACTTTTAGTTTCATCTTTACTCGTTTGAGTCCGGAAACAACTTGTAGCTTCATTATTGACTCGATTGAAGTTGGAAACAACTTGTAGCTTCATTTCAGACTTGTTTGATGTTGATCAACTTGTAGCTTCATTTTCGGTTGTTTGAAGTTCGAAACAACTTTTAGTTTCATCTTTACTCGTTTGAGCCCAGAAACAACTTGTAGCTTCATTATTGAATCGATTGAAGTTGGAAACAACTTGTAACTTCATTTCAGACATGTTTGAAGTTGAAAACAACTTGTAGCTTCATTTTCGGTTGTTTGAAGTTGGAAGCGACTTTTAGTTTCATCTTTACTCATTTGAGCTGGGAAACAACTTGTAGCTTCATTATTGACTCGATTAAAGTTGGAAACAACTTGTATCTTCATTTCAGACAGGTTTGAAGTTGAAAACAACTTGTAGCTTCGTTTTCAACTACTCTAAGATGTTTCTCTCTCTAGAAATTTCCTCTCCCTTCTCTCTAGGATAGAACCCCAAACCCTAACCCTCCCTCTCAGCCGCCACTCTTTTCTCTCTCTCAATCCCTAACACATTATCTTTTAATCTCTCTTCTTCTTGGTCTCTTACACCTAAATTTCTTACTATATTTACTAAAACACTTATTTATTTCTTCTTCTGATCTTATCATTATGAGTAACTGCGATTCCGAGGGTTGTCCTATTGACCATGAGGGTCACAAGCTTGAGGAAGGTGTCTTCACTTCTGGAGCCCCCTTTGCTGTCCGCGGAGATGTGTTGCGTGAAATTTTGGCTGGATCTGGTAAAGATGTGTCGGAATCGCATCTCGATTCTGGTTTTCTTGGTGGGTCTTGGGTGAAACCTAGCTCTTTAGGTAGCATCCCAGTTGTGGAGAGAGTGGACATCGAGGATGTCACTGATAGATGCTCCAGTGAAGGGGATTTGTCGCCTCGTGCAACAAATTTGAGGGATGCGAACAACATAAGCTCCACGGTTCAGGCTATGATGCGCACCATGAAAAATGAAAGAGAAGAGCTGTACGCTACTCGGAAAAAACTAACGGAGGTTCTCCAATTCCTAAGAAACAAGGGGTTTTCTGAAATGGAGATGCTTGAGGATTTAAAGGCTAAGGGTTTTGGCTCTTCTCAGCCTGTTAGGGATGATTTTGGTTTACCTATGGGTGACTTGAAGATGGCTTCACTCGACAACAATCTTAATCAGAAAGATGCTCAGGAGATGATTGACGATATGCTTAAGAGTACTCCTGATCCTATGGTGGACAAAATGAAGGGTATTGCTTCCTGTACTAGTCAGAGCCCCAATAAAGGTAAGGGGTCTCCTCCTAACCCCCCTTTATCGAGCCCGAATTCTTGGGCGAATGTTCTTAAGAAGGATGTTCCTTCTGCAAAATTCCAGTTCTTCCCCTCAGAGAAAGGTGTTTCTGTGGTTGACCCTCCGGTGGAGGTTTTAAAAAAGGGCAACGAGAAGTACAAATTTTGTGTGGTTGGTACGTTCTCTAAAGGGACTCAACCATACAAAGTGGTTTCTCAGTTTGCTTTCCAAGTTTGGAAACACAGAGGTCTTTTGTCGGTTCACCAAAAAGATCAGAACACGTTCGTGTTTCGTTTTAAGGATGATTCTGGGGTCAATGCTGTACTATCAAGGGGAACATGGTATGTTGGTAGGAGGCCTATGATTCTCACAGCTTGGGGTAGCAAACCAGGTACATCTGTCATTGATAATATGCCACTTTGGGTTAAATTTTCTAATCTGCCGGACTGTTATTGGACTGAGGAGGGTCTATCTCGTATAGCCAGTGTTATTGGAGAGCCGTTGGGGGCTGATGAACCTACATCTCGTCTCGATATTATGCCTTTTGCTAAACTTCAAGTTAAGTATAAGCTTGGTGATCCTATGCCAAATGAAATCTCTGTAACTGTGATTGATCCTTCTACTGAGCAGCGTTCTCTAGCTAAAGTGCAGGTATCATACCCCATTCGTCCTCTTTCGTGTTCTGGTTGCCATTCTCTTGGGCATTCTATTGCGGCTTGTCCCTCTATTACTAGAGTTTGGCAGAAAAAAGAAACAAAGGTTGATGATGCTAATGTTAAGAGGGATGGGCATGATTTGCTTGGTGATACAGATAAAGCCCAGATGACATCCCAGGCTGCCGGTAGCAGTTCTGTTCAAGAGCATGATGCGTCTAAGGAGGACAATTGGACTGAGATTAAGAGGAAATCTCAGCCGGTCTCGTCCGATATTGATTGTTCCCCTTCGCCTCCTGCTAATTTTAGAAATCTCAAGAAGGTGGACGAGATTGATGTTAAGAAGGGATTTTTACAGAACAAGATCTTTGAGCAGAGTTCTAAAAAACCTTCTAAGTCGCAGCGGAAGAAGCTTAAAGCTTCACAGGGGACTGGTTCCCCGTCTCAATCTTAATCCTTTTAATGATTGATTTTTGTTCCTACAACATCCGAGGGCTCAATAATAAGGTGTCTTATGCTAAGGATTTTTTGCACACCAACCGAATAAATTTGATAGCCCTCATGGAGACTCATGTTAAAAAGGAAGATGCCGCTCGTGTGTCTAATATTATTGCTCCTCGATTCAAATGGTTATTCAACTATGATTCTCATGATAACGGTCGTATTTGGTTTGGTTGGGACGATAGCGTTTGGAATGTGAATCTGGTTAGCAGCTCGGCTCAACATATCTCTTGCAATGTAAGCTATTCTGATGGCTCTTCTCCCTGTCTTATCACTATGGTTTATGCGTCTAATGATTATGTAGCTAGAAGACATCTTTGGGATGATCTTGAATCGTTGCAGCTTGGCCTGGCCTCTGATTTGCCGTGGTGTGTTCTCGGGGATTTTAATACTATCCTCCACCATTCTGAATCTAATAAGCCCATGCCTAGACGCAGAACTCCTATGGATGAATTTCGCTCTTGCATTAGCAACCTGGGGTTGACTGACTTGCGTTTTCAGGGTCCTGAATTCACGTGGTGGGATTGTAACATTTCAGATCCGGTTATGAAGAAGCTTGACAGAGTTCTTGTGAATGAGTCTTGGCTCTCTACTTTTGACTTGGCTATGGCTGAATTTCTTCCTCGGGGGCTTTCCGATCACAGTCCTGCTGTGGTTAGATTAGGCATCTCTCGAGATCATATTTTTAAGCCTTTCCAGCTTTTCAACCACATTATGGATAATGACCTCTTTTTGCCCACTGTTAAGAGAGCTTGGGAGACTCCAGTTCGGGGTGACCACTGGTTTATTTTTTCGTCAAAGCTCAAGAAAGTTAAATCTGCTATAAAAGACATGAATAGAGAATTGGGGAACCTTCATTCTAAGGTTCAGGAGGCTCGTAGAGATCTTATTCGTTTTCAAGAAAATCTGCCATCCATTCCCTCTCATGAGCAACGATTGAATGAAGGTCACTTGAGTCGATCCCTTCATGATGCTTTAATTCTTGAAGAGCAGTTTCTTAAACAAAAATCCAGAGTCAGATGGTTACAGCATGGAGATGGTAACAATTCTTTCTTCTTCAATTCATGTAAAAGCAGATGGAACTCCAACAAACTTCTGAAAATTTATGATGATGATGGGAATCTGCACATTGGACATAAGAATGTCGCCAGAATTGCGGTGGACTATTTCCAGAACCTGTTAGGACACGGCCAAGACGGGGATGAGGAGCTTGACTTTGAGATGCCAAATCAAATTTCTGATTTGGAGGCTGACTCCCTCACTCAACCCTTCACTTCAGAGGATATTCTCTCTACTTTTAAATCCATGGCCAAGGGGAAAAGCCCGGGTCCGGATGGTTTTCCTCCGGAGTTTTTTGTGCGTACTTGGAATATTGTTGGGACTGACACTTGTAATGCTATTCAGTCGTTCTTCAACTCTGGACATCTCCCTCAGATCATTAATTCCTCTGCTATGGTTCTTGTCCCAAAGCAGGCGAACGCATCTCATATGAGCCATTTTCGGCCTATTTCCTGTTGTAATTCTGTGTACAAATGTATTGCCAAACTGCTCTCTTTCAGAATGCAAAGTGTTATGAGTAAGATCATTTCTCAAAATCAAACGGCTTTTGTCCCCTCAAGAAATTTAGGTGACAATGTCTTTCTTGCCCAAGCTTTATGCAGGGATTACCATCTCAATTCTGGCCCTCCTAGATTTACCTGCAAGCTGGATATTCGGAAAGCGTTTGATACTATTAAATGGTCTCATATCTTCAAGGTCCTGGCTGCTTTGAATTTCCCGGATCAATTCATTAGTTGGATTCGAATCTGCATTACCTCCTGTAAACACTCTGTTAAAATTAATGGCTCTTTAGAGGGCTACTTTGGTGCTTCGGCCGGGCTCCGTCAGGGGGATCCACTTAGTCCGTATCTATTTGTGATTGCAATGGAATCTTTAGGCCCCTGTTTCACTAAAACTATTGAGAATAGCAACTTCTCTTTTCACTGGAGATGTGCCGAGCTTAAACTTACCCATTTAATCTTTGCTGATGACCTGTTGATCTTTTGTAAGGGTGATCGAACTTCTATTGAGCTCCTTCTTAAGGGTGTTCAATTCTTCTCTCATGTCTCTGGTCTAAATCCTAACCCGGGTAAATGCAAGTGCTTCTTTGGTAATGTTGATCACGACACTAAGAGGTTTGCTACATCTTTCTCTGAATTTGAAGAGGGCACACTTCCTATCACCTATCTTGGCCTCCCTTTGATTTCTCGGAATTTAAAGGCTCGAGATTGTCAACCTCTCATTGAGAAACTCTGTGCTCGTATTGAGTATTGGACCTGCAAATTCTTGAGTCAGGCGGGTAGGGTGCAACTTATTCGAGCCATTCTTATGAATATCCAAAGTCATTGGGCAAGGAATATCTTTCTTCCGCCTGCTGTTATTAAAAGAATTCAGAGCATTTTTGCTCGGTTTCTATGGTCTGGAAGCTCCACTAACAGGTGTGTTTTTAAAGTCTCTTGGAAAGCCTGTTGTTTTCCAAAAGAGGAGGGGGGCTTGGGGGTTCTGAACATTTCTAAATGGAACGAAGCTGCTACCTTATTTCAATTGTGGCGTGTGATTACTAAGGCTGACTCTTTGTGGACTAAGTGGGTTCACATTTTCGAGCTTCGTCGAAAGGGTTTTTGGACCATGAATATCCCTACTAAATGCTCTTGGACTTGGAGATGTATTCTAAATTGTCGAGACAAAGCGAGGCAGTTCATTGCTTATGTCCCGGGAATATCTTCTAATTTCCTCTTATGGCATGATCCTTGGTGCCAGAACCGTCCTCTTCTATCCCATCTGGATGCTTTGTCTATTTCTGCTCTTGAATCGAATCAGATGGCTATGCTTAGCACGATTCAACACAATGGCAGTTGGAACCTTGGCCAGAGTAACTTTCATTCTGTCCGCGAGCTTCGTCAATGGTGTAATACTATTCATTTAGCTGATCAGGACTCTATCAATTGGAATGGTGGGATTTATACAAAAATTTCGAATATTTATAGTGACATTATGAACCATCAGCCTTCTCCCCCTTGGCTCTCGTTTGCATGGCATGATTTCCAAATCCCGAAGTTTGGATTTACTTCTTGGCTCATCCTCCAGGAGCGACTTCTTACCAAGGATCGCATGAGTGGGTTTGGTATGCTTGTTGATTTAAGGTGTGTTTTGTGTATGAACCAAAATGAGTCCCATTCTCATTTATTTTGTGATTGTGTGTTTTCTCGAAATATTCTCAGTGCTTGCCCGGTTGCTGTTGGGAATTTATGGTCGAATTTTTGTGCTGGGCATTTTCTTCTTCAGCATACTGATCAAATTCGTACCAATATTTGTCATCTTTTTATTTCTGCGGGGTTTCATCATATTTGGGCAGAACGTAACTTCAGAATTCACAACCCTGGACAATATAACTCTTCCAATTGTCTTATTAGAATGATTAAAGAGGAGGTGCGGAGCAAAATGTCCACGTGCAAGAGTTTCCAGGCCATGACTTTGAGTGACCCATCCTTGATTAGCATTTTATATTAGCATTTTATATTCCATGGTAGTTTCCTTGTAATAGGTGTTTGGCAAGTTGTCTTTTCTGTTGGCCTGTTAGTGCTTCTTGATGCTTTTCCTGGGGTATGCCCCTTGTAGTTTGTCCTGTTTTTTTTTCTCTTTTAATATAATTCAGTTAGTAAAAAAAAAAAAAAAAAAAAAAAAAAAAAACAACTTGTAGCTTCATTTTCGGTTGTTTGAAGTTGGAAACGACTTTTAGTTTCATCTTTACTCGTTTGAGCCTGAAACAACTTGTAGCTTCATTATTGACTCGATTGAAGTTGGAAACAACTTGTAGCTTCATTATTGACTCGATTGAAGTTGGAAACAACTTGTAGCTTCATTATTGACTCGATTGAAGTTGGAAACAACTTGTAGCTTCATTTCAGACTTGTTTGAAGTCGAAAACAACTTTTATTTTCATCTTTACTCGTTTGAGGCCGGAAAGAACTTGTAGCTTCATTATTTACTCGATTGAAGTTGGAAACAACTTGTAGCTTCATTTCAGACTTGTTTGAAGTTGAAAACAACTTGTAGCTTCATTTTTAGTTGTTTGAAGTTGGAAACAACTTTTAGTTTCATCTTTTCTCATTTGAGTCCGGAAACAACTTGTAGCTTCATTATTGACTCGATTGAAGTTGGAAACAACTTGTAGCTTTATTTCAGACTTGTTTGATGTTGAAAACAACTTGTAGCTTCATTTTCGGTTGTTTGAAGTTGGAAACCACTTTTAGTTTCATCTTTACTCGTTTGAGCCCGGAAAAAACTTGTAGCTTCATTTCAGACTTGTTTGATGTTGAAAACAACTGTAGCTTCATTTTCGGTTGTTTGAAGTTCGAAACAACTTTTAGTTTCATCTTTACTCGTTTGAGCCTGGAAACAACTTGTAGCTTCATTATTGACTCGATTGAAGTTGGAAACAACTTGTAGCTTCATTTCAGACTTGTTTGATGTTGAAAACAACTTGTAGCTTCATTTTCGGTTGTTTGAAGTTGGAAACAACTTTTAGTTTCATCTTTACTCGTTTGAGCCCGGAAACAACTTGCAGCTTCATTATTGACTCGATTGAAGTTGGAAACAACTTGTAGCTTTATTTCGGACTTGTTTGATGTTGAGAACAAGTTGTAGCTTCATTTTCGGTTGTTTGAAGTTAGAAACAACTTTTAGTTTCATCTTTACTCGTTTGAGCCCGGAAACAACTTGTAACTTCATTATTGACTCGATTAAAGTTGGAAACAACTTGTAGCTTCATTTCAGACTTGCTTGATGTTGAAATCAACTTGTAGCTTCATTTTCGGTTGTTTGAAGTTCGAAACAACTTTTAGTTTCATCGTTACTCATTTGAGCCCGAAAACAACTTGTAGCTTCATTATTGACTCGATTGAAGTTGGAAACAACTTGTAACTTCATTTCAGAAAGGTTTGAAGTTGAAAACAACTTGTAGCTTCATTTTCGGTTGTTTGAAGTTGGAAACGACTTTTAGTTTCATCTTTACTCGTTTGAGCCCGGAAACAACTTGTAGCTTCATTATTGACTCGATTAAAGTTGGAAACAACTTGTAACTTCATTTCAGACAGGTTTGAAGTTGAAAACAACTTGTAGCTTCATTTTCGGTTGTTTGAAGTTGGAACGACTTTAGTTTCATCTTTACTCATTTGAGCCTGGAAACAACTTGTAGCTTCATTATTGACTCGATTGAAGTTGGAAACAACTTGTAGCTTCATTATTGACTCGATTGAAGTTGGAAACAACTTGTAGCTTCATTATTGACTCGATTGAAGTTGGAAACAACTTGTAGCTTCATTTCAGACTTGTTTGAAGTCGAAAACATTTGTAGCTTCATTTTTGGTTGTTTGAAGTTGGAAACAACTTTTAGTTTCATCTTTACTCGTTTGAGCCCGGAAAGAACTTGTAGCTTCATTATTTACTCGATTGAAGTTGGAAACAACTTGTAGCTTCATTTCAGACTTGTTTGAAGTTGAAAACAACTTGTAGCTTCATTTTTAGTTGTTTGAAGTTGGAAACAACTTTTAGTTTCATCTTTTCTCATTTGAGCCCGGAAACAACTTGTAGCTTCATTATTGACTCGATTGAAGTTGGAAACAACTTGTAGCTTTATTTCAGACTTGTTTGATGTTGAAAACAACTTGTTGCTTCATTTTTTGGTTGTTTGAAGTTGGAAACAACTTTTAGTTTCATCTTTACTCGTTTGAGCCCGGAAAAAACTAGTAGCTTCATTTCAGACTTGTTTGATGTTGAAAACAACTTGTAGCTTCATTTTCGGTTGTTTGAAGTTCGAAACAACTTTTAGTTTCATCTTTACTCGTTTGAGCCTGGAAACAACTTGTAGCTTCATTATTGACTCGATTGAAGTTGGAAACAACTTGTAGCTTCATTTCAGACTTGTTTGATGTTGAAAACAACTTGTAGCTTCATTTTCAGTTGTTTGAAGTTGGAAACAACTTTTAGTTTCATCTTTACTCGTTTGAGCCTGGAAACAACTTGTAGCTTCATTATTGACTCGATTGAAGTTGGAAACAACTTGTAGCTTCATTTCAGACTTGTTTGATGTTGAAAACAACTTGTAGCTTCATTTTCAGTTGTTTGAAGTTGGAAACGACTTTTAGTTTCATCTTTACTCGTTTGAGCCCGGAAAAAACTTGTAGCTTCATTTCAGACTTGTTTGATGTTGAAAACAACTTGTAGCTTCATTTTCGGTTGTTTGGAGTTCGAAACAACTTTTAGTTTCATCTTTACTCGTTTGAGCCTGGAAACAACTTGTAGCTTCATTATTGACTCGATTGAAGTTGGAAACAACTTGTAGCTTCATTTCAGACTTGTTTGATGTTGAAAACAACTTGTAGCTTCATTTTCAGTTGTTTGAAGTTGGAAACGACTTTTAGTTTCATCTTTACTCGTTTGAGCCCGGAAACAACTTGTAGCTTCATTATTGACTCGATTAAAGTTGGAAACAACTTGTAACTTCCTTTCAGACAGGTTTGAAGTTGAAAACAACTTGTAGCTTCATTTTCGGTTGTTTGAAGTTGGAAACGACTTTAGTTTCATCTTTACTCACTTGAGCCTGGAAACAACTTGTAGCTTCATTATTGACTCGATTGAAGTTGGAAACAACTTGTAGCTTCATTATTGACTCGATTGAAGTTGGAAACAACTTGTAGCTTCATTTCAGACTTGTTTGAAGTCGAAAACATTTGTAGCTTCATTTTCGGTTGTTTGAAGTTGGAAACAACTTGTAGCTTCATCTTTACTTGTTTGAGCCCGGAAAGAACTTGTAGCTTCATTATTTACTCGATTGAAGTTGGAAACAACTTGTAGCTTCATTTCAGACTTGTTTGAAGTTGAAAACAACTTGTAGCTTCATTTTGAGTTGTTTGAAGTTGGAAACAACTTTTAGTTTCATCTTTTCTCATTTGAGCCCGGAAACAACTTGTAGCTTCATTATTGACTCGATTGAAGTTGGAAACAACTTGTATCTTTATTTCAGACTTGTTTGATGTTGAAAACAACTTGTAGCTTCATTTTCGGTTGTTTGAAGTTGGAAACAACTTTTAGTTTCGTCTTTACTCGTTTGAGCCCGGAAAAAACTTGTAGCTTCATTATTGACTCGATTAAAGTTGGAAACAACTTGTAGTTTTATTTCAGACTTGTTTGATGTTGAAAACAACTTGTAGCTTCATTTTTTGTTGTTTGAAGTTAGAAACAACTTTTAGTTTCATCTTTACTCGTTTGAGCCCGGAAACAACTCGTAGCTTCATTATTGACTCGATTGAAATTGGAAACAACTTGTAGCTTAATTTCAGACTTGTTTGATGTTGAAAACAACTTGTAGCTTAATTTTCGGTCGTTTGAAGTTCGAAACAACTTTTAGTTTCATCTTTACTCGTTTGAGCCCAGAAACAACTTGTAGCTTCATTATTGAATCGATTGAAGTTGGAAACAACCTGTAACTTCATTTCAGACATGTTTGAAGTTGAAAACAAATTGTAGCTTCATTTTCGGTTGTTTGAAGTTGGAAGCGACTTTTAGTTTCATCTTTACTCATTTGAGCTGGGAAACAACTTGTAGCTTCATTTATTGACTCGATTAAAGTTGGAAACAACTTGTATCTTCATTTCAGACAGGTTTGAAGTTGAAAACAATTTGTAGCTTCATTTTCGGTTGTTTGAAGTTGGAAACGACTTTTAGTTTCATCTTTACTCGTTTGAGCCTAAAACAACTTGTAGCTTCATTATTGACTCGATTGAAGTTGGAAACAACTTGTAGCTTCATTATTGACTCGATTGAAGTTGGAAACAACTTGTAGCTTCATTATTGACTCGATTGAAGTTGGAAACAACTTGTAGCTTCATTTCAGACTTGTTTGAAGTCGAAAACAACTTTTAGTTTCATCTTTACTCGTTTGAGGCCGGAAAGAACTTGTAGCTTCATTATTTACTCGATTGAAGTTGGAAACAACTTGTAGCTTCATTTCAGACTTGTTTGAAGTTGAAAACAACTTGTAGCTTCATTTTTAGTTGTTTGAAGTTGGAAACAACTTTTAGTTTCATCTTTTCTCATTTGAGCCCGGAAACAACTTGTAGCTTCATTATTGACTCGATTGAAGTTGGAAACAACTTGTAGCTTTATTTCAGACTTGTTTGATGTTGAAAACAACTTATAGCTTCATTTTCGGTTGTTTGAAGTTGGAAACAACTTTTAGTTTCATCTTTACTCGTTTGAGCCCGGAAAAAATTTGTAGCTTCATTTCAGACTTGTTTGATGTTGAAAACAACTTGTAGCTTCATTTTCGGTTGTTTGAAGTTCGAAACAACTTTTAGTTTCATCTTTACTCGTTTGAGCCTGGAAACAACTTGTAGCAATTATTGACTCGATTGAAGTTGGAAACAACTTGTAGCTTCATTTCAGACTTGTTTGATGTTGAAAACAACTTGTAGCTTCATTTTCAGTTGTTTGAAGTTGGAAACAACTTTTAGTTTCATCTTTACTCGTTTGAGCCCGGAAACAACTTGCAGCTTCATTATTGACTCGATTGAAGTTGGAAACAACTTGTAGCTTCATTTCAGACTTGTTTGATGTTGAAAACAACTTGTAGCTTCATTTTCAGTTGTTTGAAGTTGGAAACAAATTTTAGTTTAATCTTTACTCGTTTTAGCCCGGAAACAACTTGTAGCTTCATTATTGACTCGATTGAAGTTGGAAGCAACTTGTAGCTTCATTATTGACTCGATTGAAGTTGGAAACAACTTGTAGCTTCATTTTCGGTTGTTTGAAGTTCGAAACAACTTGTAGCTTCATTTTCAGTTGTTTGAAGTTGGAAACAACTTTTAGGTTCATCTTTTCTCGTTTGAGCCCAGCAACAACTTGTAGCTTCATTATTGACTCGATTGAAGTTGGAAACAACTTGTAGCTTTATTTCGGACTTGTTTGATGTTGAGAACAACTTGTAGCTTCATTTTCGGTTGTTTGAAGTTAGAAACAACTTTTAGTTTCATCTTTACTCGTTTGAGCCCGGAAACAACTTGTAGCTTCATTATTGACTCGATTAAAGTTGGAAACAACTTGTAGCATCATTTCAGACTTGCTTGATGTTGAAATCAACTTGTAGCTTCATTTTCGGTTGTTTGAAGTTCGAAACAACTTTTAGTTTCATCGTTACTCATTTGAGCCCGGAAACAACTTGTAGCTTCATTATTGACTCGATTGAAGTTGGAAACAACTTGTAGCTTCATTTTCGGTTGTTTGAAGTTGGAAACGACTTTTAGTTTCATCTTTACTCGTTTGAGCCCGGAAACAACTTGTAGCTTCATTATTGACTCGATTGAAGTTGGAAACAACTTGTAGCTTCATTTCAGACATGTTTGATGTTGAAAACAACTTGTAGCTTCATTTCCGGTTGTTTGAAGTCTTTTTGTTTCATCATTACTCGTTTGAGCCCGGAAACAACTTGTAGCTTCATTATTGACTAGATTGAAGTTGGAAACAACTTGGAGCTTCATTTCTGACTTGTTTGATGTTGAAAACAACTTGTAGCTTCATTTTCGGTTGTTTGTAGTTGGAAACAACTTTTAGTTTCATCTTTACTCGTTTGAGCCCGGAAAAAACTTGTAGCTTCATTATTGACTCGATTGAAGTTGGAAACAACTTGTAGCTTCATTTCAGACTTGTTTGATGTTGAAAACAACTTGTAGCTTCATTTTCGGTTGTTTGAAGTTCGAAACAACTTTTAGTTTCATCTTTACTCGTTTGAGCCCGGAAACAACTTGTAGCTTCATTATTGAGTCGATTAAAGTTGGAAACAACTTGTAGTTTTATTTCAGACTTGTTTGATGTTGAAAACAACTTGTAGCTTCATTTTTTGTTGTTTGAAGTTAGAAACAACTTTTAGTTTCATCTTTACTCGTTTGAGCCCGGAAACAACTTGTAGCTTCATTATTGACTCGATTGAAGTTGGAAACAACTTGTAGCTTAATTTCAGACTTGTTTGATGTTGAAAACAACTTGTAGCTTAATTTTCGGTCGTTTGAAGTTCGAAACAACTTTTAGTTTCATCTTTACTCGTTTGAGCCCAGAAACAACTTGTAGCTTCATTATTGAATCGATTGAAGTTGGAAACAACCTGTAACTTCATTTCAGACATGTTTGAAGTTGAAAACAAATTGTAGCTTCATTTTCGGTTGTTTGAAGTTGGAAGCGACTTTTAGTTTCATCTTTACTCATTTGAGCTGGGAAACAACTTGTAGCTTCATTATTGACTCGATTAAAGTTGGAAACAACTTGTATCTTCATTTCAGACTGGTTTGAAGTTGAAAACAATTTGTAGCTTCATTTTCGGTTGTTTGAAGTTGGAAACGACTTTTAGTTTCATCTTTACTCGTTTGAGCCTAAAACAACTTGTAGCTTCATTATTGACTCGATTGAAGTTGGAAACAACTTGTAGCTTCATTATTGACTCGCTTGAAGTTGGAAACAACTTGTAGCTTCATTATTGACTCGATTGAAGTTGGAAACAACTTGTAGCTTTATTTCAGACTTGTTTGATGTTGAAAACAACTTATAGCTTCATTTTCGGTTGTTTGAAGTTGGAAACAACTTTTAGTTTCATCTTTACTCGTTTGAGCCCGGAAAAAATTTGTAGCTTCATTTCAGACTTGTTTGATGTTGAAAACAACTTGTAGCTTCATTTTCGGTTGTTTGAAGTTCGAAACAACTTTTAGTTTCATCTTTACTCGTTTGAGCCTGGAAACAACTTGTAGCAATTATTGACTCGATTGAAGTTGGAAACAACTTGTAGCTTCATTTCAGACTTGTTTGATGTTGAAAACAACTTGTAGCTTCATTTTCAGTTGTTTGAAGTTGGAAACAACTTTTAGTTTCATCTTTACTCGTTTGAGCCCGGAAACAACTTGCAGCTTCATTATTGACTCGATTGAAGTTGGAAACAACTTGTAGCTTCATTTCAGACTTGTTTGATGTTGAAAACAACTTGTAGCTTCATTTTCAGTTGTTTGAAGTTGGAAACAAATTTTAGTTTAATCTTTACTCGTTTTAGCCCGGAAACAACTTGTAGCTTCATTATTGACTCGATTGAAGTTGGAAGCAACTTGTAGCTTCATTATTGACTCGATTGAAGTTGGAAACAACTTGTAGCTTCATTTTCGGTTGTTTGAAGTTCGAAACAACTTGTAGCTTCATTTTCAGTTGTTTGAAGTTGGAAACAACTTTTAGGTTCATCTTTTCTCGTTTGAGCCCAGCAACAACTTGTAGCTTCATTATTGACTCGATTGAAGTTGGAAACAACTTGTAGCTTTATTTCGGACTTGTTTGATGTTGAGAACAACTTGTAGCTTCATTTTCGGTTGTTTGAAGTTAGAAACAACTTTTAGTTTCATCTTTACTCGTTTGAGCCCGGAAACAACTTGTAGCTTCATTATTGACTCGATTAAAGTTGGAAACAACTTGTAGCATCATTTCAGACTTGCTTGATGTTGAAATCAACTTGTAGCTTCATTTTCGGTTGTTTGAAGTTCGAAACAACTTTTAGTTTCATCGTTACTCATTTGAGCCCGGAAACAACTTGTAGCTTCATTATTGACTCGATTGAAGTTGGAAACAACTTGTAGCTTCATTTTCGGTTGTTTGAAGTTGGAAACGACTTTTAGTTTCATCTTTACTCGTTTGAGCCCGGAAACAACTTGTAGCTTCATTATTGACTCGATTGAAGTTGGAAACAACTTGTAGCTTCATTTCAGACATGTTTGATGTTGAAAACAACTTGTAGCTTCATTTCCGGTTGTTTGAAGTCTTTTAGTTTCATCATTACTCGTTTGAGCCCGGAAACAACTTGTAGCTTCATTATTGACTAGATTGAAGTTGGAAACAACTTGGAGCTTCATTTCTGACTTGTTTGATGTTGAAAACAACTTGTAGCTTCATTTTCGGTTGTTTGAAGTTCGAAACAACTTTTAGTTTCATCTTTACTCGTTTGAGCCCGGAAACAACTTGTAGCTTCATTATTGAGTCGATTAAAGTTGGAAACAACTTGTAGTTTTATTTCAGACTTGTTTGATGTTGAAAACAACTTGTAGCTTCATTTTCGGTTGTTTGAAGTTCGAAACAACTTTTAGTTTCATCTTTACTCGTTTGAGCCCGGAAACAACTTGTAGCTTCATTATTGAGTCGATTAAAGTTGGAAACAACTTGTAGTTTTATTTCAGACTTGTTTGATGTTGAAAACAACTTGTAGCTTCATTTTTTGTTGTTTGAAGTTAGAAACAACTTTTAGTTTCATCTTTACTCGTTTGAGCCCGGAAACAACTTGTAGCTTCATTATTGAATCGATTGAAGTTGGAAACAACTTGTAGCTTAATTTCAGACTTGTTTGATGTTGAAAACAACTTGTAGCTTAATTTTCGGTCGTTTGAAGTTCGAAACAACTTTTAGTTTCATCTTTACTCGTTTGAGCCCAGAAACAACTTGTAGCTTCATTATTGAATCGATTGAAGTTGGAAACAACCTGTAACTTCATTTCAGACATGTTTGAAGTTGAAAACAAATTGTAGCTTCATTTTCGGTTGTTTGAAGTTGGAAGCGACTTTTAGTTTCATCTTTACTCATTTGAGCTGGGAAACAACTTGTAGCTTCATTATTGACTCGATTAAAGTTGGAAACAACTTGTATCTTCATTTCAGACAGGTTTGAAGTTGAAAACAACTTGTAGCTTCATTTTCGGTTGTTTGAAGTTGGAAACGACTTTTAGTTTCATCTTTACTCGTTTGAGCCTAAAACAACTTGTAGCTTCATTATTGACTCGATTGAAGTTGGAAACAACTTGTAGCTTCATTATTGACTCGATTGAAGTTGGAAACAACTTGTAGCTTCATTATTGACTCGATTGAAGTTGGAAACAACTTGTAGCTTCATTTCAGACTTGTTTGAAGTTGAAAACAACTTTTAGTTTCATCTTTACTCGTTTGAGGCCGGAAAGAACTTGTAGCTTCATTATTTACTCGATTGAAGTTGGAAACAACTTGTAGCTTCATTTCAGACTTGTTTGAAGTTGAAAACAACTTGTAGCTTCATTTTTAGTTGTTTGAAGTTGGAAACAACTTTTAGTTTCATCTTTTCTCATTTGAGCCCGGAAACAACTTGTAGCTTCATTATTGACTCGATTGAAGTTGGAAACAACTTGTAGCTTTATTTCAGACTTGTTTGATGTTGAAAACAACTTATAGCTTCATTTTCGGTTGTTTGAAGTTGGAAACAACTTTTAGTTTCATCTCTACTCGTTTGAGCCCGGAAAAAACTTGTAGCTTCATTTCAGACTTGTTTGATGTTGAAAACAACTTGTAGCTTCATTTTCGGTTGTTTGAAGTTCGAAACAACTTTTAGTTTCATCTTTACTCGTTTGAGCCTGGAAACAACTTGTAGCAATTATTGACTCGATTGAAGTTGGAAACAACTTGTAGCTTCATTTCAGACTTGTTTGATGTTGAAAACAACTTGTAGCTTCATTTTCAGTTGTTTGAAGTTGGAAACAACTTTTAGTTTCATCTTTACTCGTTTGAGCCCGGAAACAACTTGCAGCTTCATTATTGACTCGATTGAAGTTGGAAACAACTTGTAGCTTCATTTCAGACTTGTTTGATGTTGAAAACAACTTGTAGCTTCATTTTCAGTTGTTTGAAGTTGGAAACAAATTTTAGTTTCATCTTTACTCGTTTGAGCCCGGAAACAACTTGTAGCTTCATTATTGACTCGATTGAAGTTGGAAGCAACTTGTAGCTTCATTATTGACTCGATTGAAGTTGGAAACAACTTGTAGCTTCATTTTCGGTTGTTTGAAGTTCGAAACAACTTGTAGCTTCATTTTCAGTTGTTTGAAGTTGGAAACAACTTTTAGGTTTATCTTTTCTCGTTTGAGCCCAGCAACAACTTGTAGCTTCATTATTGACTCGATTGAAGTTGGAAACAACTTATAGCTTTATTTCGGACTTGTTTGATGTTGAGAACAACTTGTAGCTTCATTTTCGGTTGTTTGAAGTTATAAACAACTTTTAGTTTCATCTTTACTCGTTTGAGCCCGGAAACAACTTGTAGCTTCATTATTGACTCGATTAAAGTTGGAAACAACTTGTAGCATCATTTCAGACTTGCTTGATGTTGAAATCAACTTGTAGCTTCATTTTCGATTATTTGAAGTTCGAAACAACTTTTAGTTTCATCGTTACTCATTTGAGCCCGGAAACAACTTGTAGCTTCATTATTGACTCGATTGAAGTTGGAAACAACTTGTAGCTTCATTTTCGGTTGTTTGAAGTTGGAAACGACTTTTAGTTTCATCTTTACTCGTTTGAGCCCGGAAACAACTTGTAGCTTCATTATTGACTCGATTGAAGTTGGAAACAACTTGTAGCTTCATTTCAGACATGTTTGATGTTGAAAACAACTTGTAGCTTCATTTCCGGTTGTTTGAAGTCTTTTAGTTTCATCATTACTCGTTTGAGCCCGGAAACAACTTGTAGCTTCATTATTGACTAGATTGAAGTTGGAAACAACTTGGAGCTTCATTTCTGACTTGTTTGATGTTGAAAACAACTTGTAGCTTCATTTTCGGTTGTTTGTAGTTGGAAACAACTTTTAGTTTCATCTTTACTCGTTTGAGCCCGGAAAAAACTTGTAGCTTCATTATTGACTCGATTGAAGTTGGAAACAACTTGTAGCTTCATTTCAGACTTGTTTGATGTTGAAAACAACTTGTAGCTTCATTTTCGGTTGTTTGAAGTTCGAAACAACTTTTAGTTTCATCTTTACTCGTTTGAGCCCGGAAACAACTTGTAGCTTCATTATTGACTCGATTGAAGTTGGAAACAACTTGTAGCTTCATTTCAGACTTGTTTGATGTTGAAAACAACTTGTAGCTTCATTTTCGGTTGTTTGAAGTTCGAAACAACTTTTAGTTTCATCTTTACTCGTTTGAGCCCGGAAACAACTTGTAGCTTCATTATTGAGTCGATTAAAGTTGGAAACAACTTGTAGTTTTATTTCAGACTTGTTTGATGTTGAAAACAACTTGTAGCTTCATTTTTTGTTGTTTGAAGTTAGAAACAACTTTTAGTTTCATCTTTACTCGTTTGAGCCCGGAAACAACTTGTAGCTTCATTATTGACTCGATTGATGTTGGAAACAACTTGTAGCTTAATTTCAGACTTGTTTGATGTTGAAAACAACTTGTAGCTTAATTTTCGGTCGTTTGAAGTTCGAAACAACTTTTAGTTTCATCTTTACTCGTTTGAGCCCAGAAACAACTTGTAGCTTCATTATTGAATCGATTGAAGTTGGAAACAACCTGTAACTTCATTTCAGACATGTTTGAAGTTGAAAACAAATTGTAGCTTCATTTTCGGTTGTTTGAAGTTGGAAGCGACTTTTAGTTTCATCTTTACTCATTTGAGCTGGGAAACAACTTGTAGCTTCATTATTGACTCGATTAAAGTTGGAAACAACTTGTATCTTCATTTCAGACAGGTTTGAAGTTGAAAACAACTTGTAGCTTCATTTTCGGTTGTTTGAAGTTGGAAACGACTTTTAGTTTCATCTTTACTCGTTTGAGCCTAAAACAACTTGTAGCTTCATTATTGACTCGATTGAAGTTGGAAACAACTTGTAGCTTCATTATTGACTCGATTGAAGTTGGAAACAACTTGTAGCTTCATTATTGACTCGATTGAAGTTGGAAACAACTTGTAGCTTCATTTCAGACTTGTTTGAAGTTGAAAACAACTTTTAGTTTCATCTTTACTCGTTTGAGGCCGGAAAGAACTTGTAGCTTCATTATTTACTCGATTGAAGTTGGAAACAACTTGTAGCTTCATTTCAGACTTGTTTGAAGTTGAAAACAACTTGTAGCTTCATTTTTAGTTGTTTGAAGTTGGAAACAACTTTTAGTTTCATCTTTTCTCATTTGAGCCCGGAAACAACTTGTAGCTTCATTATTGACTCGATTGAAGTTGGAAACAACTTGTAGCTTTATTTCAGACTTGTTTGATGTTGAAAACAACTTATAGCTTCATTTTCGGTTGTTTGAAGTTGGAAACAACTTTTAGTTTCATCGCTACTCGTTTGAGCCCGGAAAAAACTTGTAGCTTCATTTCAGACTTGTTTGATGTTGAAAACAACTTGTAGCTTCATTTTCGGTTGTTTGAAGTTCGAAACAACTTTTAGTTTCATCTTTACTCGTTTGAGCCTGGAAACAACTTGTAGCAATTATTGACTCGATTGAAGTTGGAAACAACTTGTAGCTTCATTTCAGACTTGTTTGATGTTGAAAACAACTTGTAGCTTCATTTTCAGTTGTTTGAAGTTGGAAACAACTTTTAGTTTCATCTTTACTCGTTTGAGCGCGGAAACAACTTGCAGCTTCATTATTGACTCGATTGAAGTTGGAAACAACTTGTAGCTTCATTTCAGACTTGTTTGATGTTGAAAACAACTTGTAGCTTCATTTTCAGTTGTTTGAAGTTGGAAACAAATTTTAGTTTCATCTTTACTCGTTTGAGCCCGGAAACAACTTGTAGCTTCATTATTGACTCGATTGAAGTTGGAAGCAACTTGTAGCTTCATTATTGACTCGATTGAAGTTGGAAACAACTTGTAGCTTCATTTTCGGTTGTTTGAAGTTCGAAACAACTTGTAGCTTCATTTTCAGTTGTTTGAAGTTGGAAACAACTTTTAGGTTTATCTTTTCTCGTTTGAGCCCAGCAACAACTTGTAGCTTCATTATTGACTCGATTGAAGTTGGAAACAACTTGTAGCTTTATTTCGGACCTGTTTGATGTTGAGAACAACTTGTAGCTTCATTTTCGGTTGTTTGAAGTTATAAACAACTTTTTGTTTCATCTTTACTCGTTTGAGCCCGGAAACAACTTGTAGCTTCATTATTGACTCGATTAAAGTTGGAAACAACTTGTAGCATCATTTCAAACTTGCTTGATGTTGAAATCAACTTGTAGCTTCATTTTCGGTTATTTGAAGTTCGAAACAACTTTTAGTTTCATCGTTACTCATTTGAGCCCGGAAACAACTTGTAGCTTCATTATTGACTCGATTGAAGTTGGAAACAACTTGTAGCTTCATTTTCGGTTGTTTGAAGTTGGAAACGACTTTTAGTTTCATCTTTACTCGTTTGAGCCCGGAAACAACTTGTAGCTTCATTATTGACTCGATTGAAGTTGGAAACAACTTGTAGCTTCATTTCAGACATGTTTGATGTTGAAAACAACTTGTAGCTTCATTTCCGGTTGTTTGAAGTCTTTTAGTTTCATCATTACTCGTTTGAGCCCGGAAACAACTTGTAGCTTCATTATTGACTAGATTGAAGTTGGAAACAACTTGGAGCTTCATTTCTGACTTGTTTGATGTTGAAAACAACTTGTAGCTTCATTTTCGGTTGTTTGTAGTTGGAAACAACTTTTAGTTTCATCTTTACTCGTTTGAGCCCGGAAAAAACTTGTAGCTTCATTATTGACTCGATTGAAGTTGGAAACAACTTGTAGCTTCATTTCAGACTTGTTTGATGTTGAAAACAACTTGTAGCTTCATTTTCGGTTGTTTGAAGTTCGAAACAACTTTTAGTTTCATCTTTACTCGTTTGAGCCCGGAAACAACTTGTAGCTTCATTATTGAGTCGATTAAAGTTGGAAACAACTTGTAGTTTTATTTCAGACTTGTTTGATGTTGAAAACAACTTGTAGCTTCATTTTTTGTTGTTTGAAGTTAGAAACAACTTTTAGTTTCATCTTTACTCGTTTGAGCCCGGAAACAACTTGTAGCTTCATTATTGACTCGATTGAAGTTGGAAACAACTTGTAGCTTAATTTCAGACTTGTTTGATGTTGAAAACAACTTGTAGCTTAATTTTCGGTCGTTTGAAGTTCGAAACAACTTTTAGTTTCATCTTTACTCGTTTGAGCCTAGAAACAACTTGTAGCTTCATTATTGAATCGATTGAAGTTGGAAACAACCTGTAACTTCATTTCAGACATGTTTGAAGTTGAAAACAAATTGTAGCTTCATTTTCGGTTGTTTGAAGTTGGAAGCGACTTTTAGTTTCATCTTTACTCATTTGAGCTGGGAAACAACTTGTAGCTTCATTATTGACTCGATTAAAGTTGGAAACAACTTGTATCTTCATTTCAGACAGGTTTGAAGTTGAAAACAACTTGTAGCTTCATTTTCGGTTGTTTGAAGTTGGAAACGACTTTTAGTTTCATCTTTACTCGTTTGTGCCTAAAACAACTTGTAGCTTCATTATTGACTCGATTGAAGTTGGAAACAACTTGTAGCTTCATTATTGACTCGATTGAAGTTGGAAACAACTTGTAGCTTCATTATTGACTCGATTGAAGTTGGAAACAACTTGTAGCTTCATTTCAGACTTGTTTGAAGTCGAAAACAACTTTTAGTTTCATCTTTACTCGTTTGAGGCCGGAAAGAACTTGTAGCTTCATTATTTACTCGATTGAAGTTGGAAACAACTTGTAGCTTCATTTCAGACTTGATTTCAGAGTTGTTTGATGTTGAAAACAACTTGTACCTTCATTTTCGGTTGTTTTGAAGTTGGAAACAACTTTTAGTTTCATCTTTACTCGTTTGAGCCCGGAAACAACTTGTAGCTTCATTATTTGTAATGACTCGGATTTTTTTTAAAATCTATTTATTATTATAAAAGTGATTTTCTTCAAGGAAGGGAATAAGATTTAATATTTTATTCCAGTTTAATTAAATCAAAATTTTATATTTTAAACTCCGAGTTATTGTGTTGTTGGTATATAATTGTTTCCTAAAAAAAAAATGAGTTTCATATATTATTTTGAAAAATTCTAAATGATTATTATGTGATTATATTCTCGAGAGTCGGTGTATTTTATTTCTATTGGATTGTTGAGTTGTGTTATCGATTTGCATTTGTTATGGATTTTATACTGATTTAATTATATAAAATAGTGTATTGCATATAAAATCATTTTATCGCTTTATAATTCTATTAAATATTTTTAGAGGTTTATAGAATTCATAAAACGATATTTTGATAATTCTTCAGCTCTAAATAATTTTCCGTATAGATTAAAGTGGGGTCTTTCTATTTATTTCAAAAATGATTCAAAAATCATGAAAATCATATTTTATTAGTTTTTAATTATTTTAAGATTTTAAAAATTATTTTGGTATTTATCTGGATTATTTTATTTGCGAGTTGTTCGTTAATTTGTTAAATTCGGTTCGGTACCAGGCCAGCCAGCAGAGGGACACGTATCCTTTACTCCGATACGTGTCATCACAGGACGAATCAGTTTATATAAACTGAATTATTTTGTTTTTCTTTTAAATCTCTCTGCTCTCTCCCTTTCTCACGGTTTCTCTCATTTTTCTCTCTCTCGACCACTCTCTCCCCAGGTTCCCTCTCTCGCTCATCTCCCACTCTCATCTCTCTTTCTCTCTAATCTCTCTCACCCTCACACACCTCTCGCCTGAATCTCCCTCCACTGGCCAAGTCTCTCTCTCGCCGTCTCTCTCCGCGCGGCTCTTACTCCGGCGAACCACCACTTCCTCAGCCGTTCTTCACCTCTCCCTGGGTCTCTCTCGCCGCCGTCAGCCACCAGACTTGGCATCTCTCTCTTGCTCTGGTTTCTCTCCCTCGATTTCCCTGTTTTTCCCCCTTGTTTCGCTGCTGTGTTGCGTGTATATACGCGTGTATTTTGTGCGTGTAAGAGTGTGTGCAGCGTGTGTATACTGTGTATTCGAGTGTGTGTGTCGGGTGAGTTCGTGTGGGGCCGAGTTGGCCGTGTGTTGATTGCTGGGCTGTGTAAATTATGCGGGTGGCTCGAGTCTTGATATGGATTTCTCGATACGCTTTTATTTATTATTTCGGTTGTTGGGTCAATTGATTGAGTATCGAGTTTAATTATTAGTTGTAAAGTAAGTTGTTTGGATTGATTGCAGGCTTGATTGTGACTGTTGGTGTCGATATGATATCGACTGGTAGTCCGACAAATAGAGGAGGTGCTGCCCGATTTTCAAATAAAATTTAGATTTTTAAATTATACGGGAGTGTATCCTATAATTATCGGACTATTAATCGAATTTATATAGTTACTGATTCGTGATATTTCTATAAAATCTATAAATAATATTTATGTGATTTGTTAGTAATAGCAGTAATACATAGCATTATTATTGATCTTAATGTGTGAAACTGTGTTTACTTGGTAATTTTAGGATGTCGAATATTAATAAATATTAGTATTATTCTTTATTATTATTATTACTTGCACTAGTAGTAATAATAGTAAATAATAATATTAATAATATAAATATGCGATATCTTAAATAGTTATAGTGCTATGCTTATTTAATTCAACTTGTATATATTTGATTTGAATAGTATCTAAATTGAGTATTATGATAAGTGGTAAGTAAATGTATGGAAATATGTGATACCTGCTAAGTGCTACGTGTTAAATGTCAGAGTGTTATTCTTGATAGTATAATGAATAAATATTGAATTACTTTCTGTTTTAAAGCTAAGCTGTTAGTTTCTTTCAATCATTATGTGTTTAGGTGCCGCATGTCTGGGCGGATTATTTATCATTATGTGTTAGGTGCCGCATGTCGGGGCGGGTACTTTTCTTATGTGATTTACTGCATGTCGAGGCAGATTTTCTTTATGTTAGTATTTTATTTGGTTAAAGAGCTTGATTGGATTGATTTGAAAACAGGGGGATAGTCCTATTTACGAATAGGTCATGCCGAATTTTCCGTAGAAATATTAACTTAAGACGCGTTCTCGTGTTAAATAATATTCTGAGTGGGTTTTAAGTTATAAAACTATAATGTGTGCAACTTGTTATGTGCTATATAATGTGTTGTGTATATATATATCGCGAAAGGGTAGAAATAGGATAGTCGTTTCGGAAGGATACTAAAGTAGTATCTTTTTGCTTATAATAGGATCGAGCATTGAAGGCGTGATACCAAGCAAAGGCAAGAAAAGGGGAGAGTTGTATAGCGGTTCTGTAGTTACGGATTGTTCGAGACGAGTAGAACCAGACGTTGGGGATCAAGACTGAAGTTAGATAAGATTTCGTATCAAGCTGCAGCAACCGCATGAGCGCCATAACAGAAAATCAGGAATAGTTGAGGGTGATGTCTTGAGAAAGCAGAATAAGATAAGAATGTTAGCTAAGAGTGTATAAGCTAAGGACCAAAGGCAAGTATTCACATTCCTCTCTTGTATATTTGAAAGTGCAAGTATCCCTATCTTCACTTATTGTTCAAGTGAAATTTTCTTCAAATCCTATTATGCAAGTATCTTGAAACCTTCTTTTAGATATATTGCAAGTACTCTGGAACTTCCTTGATATATTGCAAGTACCCCTGACAATACTCTTGCTGGTTCAGATTACATATATGGATAATGTAGAGCAAGAATGCATGTCTTTGTCAAATGATTCAGATATTAAATGTTTTAAGTACGTATTCCCCTGTTTCTATGGATTTAATATCTTTTAAATTGTTTTAGGGGAATAGTAACTTGTGAATATCTATCCCGGATGAGATTCAAATTCTGAAAATGTTTAGTGATTATCATTGCTAAACCTGTGATATAATTCTTTGAGACATGGTATTGATTCATGAATACCATGTAATGATTTTGAAAATGGGATGGATACAAATCAAATTGGAAACTGGAAATGGATCAGATATTCTTTTGGAGCTGCGTAAGAGGTCCGTTATTCGGTAACGGCCCAGCATGGTGGCGTAAGAGGCTAGTGTGGTTGTGTACACTGTGAAACCACCTAGTCCAGCGTCTAAAGACCTAGCTAGTCTTTAGGTTCCGGAACATTATTTCGTGATGGCCGACTAGAGCCGTCCGGTGTTGATAGACTGATCAGCTATCTTCACCTGTTAGCGTCCAATATATCTGATATTCGTTTTAAGATAAAAACCTGTTATGGCATGCTAGTGATGAAATTTTGAAACTAAAACTTATGATTATCACATTTTTGAGCATGCTAATAAAAGTTGATTTCCAGTTTTCTTATATCAATGATGGTTACTGCTTTATACTCAAAGCATGCATGATTGCTATGCTCTTGCTCTTATAAACTGTTTTACGATCATATATCTTGTTTATTCATATTGGTACTGCTGAGCATTTGATAACTTACACTTGCAAACTACCTTCATACAACTATTTTACTACAAAAACTTGCTGAGCATTTTAGCTCATCCTTGCTTTTCAACTCTAAACCTTTCAGCTAAGGCTAGAGATGGATTATCTGATTAGGCTGCGCATGAGAGTGATGCTAAGCGGCAAGGGTTCTAAGTGGTTAAGTTATACATCAGAGATGAGGTTGGTTGATTCTAATTTCAATACTGTAACCTGGATGCGATCCTGTTTTAGGGGGTTAAAGTGGTTTCTTTTAAATCTGTTATTAAAACTTTCAGGTTTTAAATTATTTGGTTTCGGAAATTCAAGTTTTTAAAAAGTGTTTTGAAAAGGTTTTTGCTGGCAACGTTAGAATCCATTTTCGAAAGTGTTTTTAAAAGGTTTTGTTGGTGTTAAATTGTATTTTCATTTACACGTGGCACCAGATCCAGACCCCCGGATCTGAGGGCTGTCACATTATTGACTGGATTGAAGTTGGAAACAACCTGTAGCTTCATTTCAGACTTGTTTGTTGTTGAAAACAACTTGTAACTTCATTTTCGGTTGTTTGAAGTTGGAAACAACTTTTAGTTTCATCTTTACTCGTTTGAGCCCGGAAACAACTTCTAGCTTCATTATTGACTCGATTGAAGTTGGAAACAACCTGTAGCTTCATTTCAGACTTGTTTGATGTTGAAAACAACTTGTAGCTTCATTTTCGGTTGTTTTGAAGTTGGAAACAACTTTTAGTTTCATCTTTACTCGTTTGAGCCCGGAAACAACTTGTAGCTTCATTATTGACTCGATTGAAGTTGGAAACAACCTGTACCTTCATTTCAGACTTGTTTGATGTTGAAAACAACTTGTAGCTTCGTTTTCGGTTGTTTGAAGTTGGAAACAACTTTTAGTTTCATCTTTACTCGTTTGAGCCCGGAAACAATTTGTAGCTTCATTATTGACTCGATTGTAGTTGGAAACAACTTGCAGCTTCATTTCAGACTTGTTTGATGTTGAAAACAACTTGTAGCTTCATTTTCGGTTGTTTTGAAGTTGGAAACAACTTTTAGTTTCATCTTTACTCGTTTGAGCCCGGAAACAACTTGTAGCTTCATTATTGACTGGATTGAAGTTGGAAACAACTTGTAGCTTCATTTCAGACTTGTTTGAAGTTGAAAACAACTTGTAGCTTCATTTTCGGTTGTTTGAAGTTGGAAACAGCTTTTAGTTTAATCTTTACTCGTTTGAGCCCGGAAACAACTTGTAGCTTCATTATTGACTCGATTGAAGTTGGAAACAACCTGTAGCTTCATTTCAGACTTGTTTGATATTGAAAACAACTTGTAGCTTCATTTTCGGTTGTTTGAAGTTGGAAACAACTTTTAGTTTCATCTTTACTCGTTTGAGCCCGGAAACAACTTGTAGCTTCATTATTGACTCGATTGAAGTTGGAAACAACCTGTACCTTCATTTCAGACTTGTTTGATGTTGAAAACAACTTGTAGCTTCATTTTCGGTTGTTTTGAAGTTGGAAACAACTATTAGTTTGATCTTTACTAGTTTGAGCCCGGAAACAACTTGTAGCTTCATTATTGACTCGATTGAAGTTGGAAACAACCTGTAGCTTCATTTCAGACTTGTTTGAAGTTGAAAACAACTTGTAGCTTCATTTTCGGTTGTTTGAAGTTGGAAACAACTTTTAGTTTCATGTTTACTCGTTTGAGCCCGGAAACAACTTGTAGCTTCTTTATTGACTCGATTGCAGTTGGAAACAACTTGTAGCTTCATTTCAGACTTGTTTGATGTTGAAAAAACTTGTAGCTTCATTTTCGGTTGTTTGAAGTTGGAAACAACTTTTAGTTTCATCTTTACTCGTTTGAGCCCGGAAAAAACTTGTAGCTTCATTATTGACTCGATTGAATTTGGAAACAACTTGTAACTTCATTTCAGACTTGTTTGATGTTGAAAACAACTTGTAGCTTCATTTTCGGTTGTTTGAAGTTGGAAACAACTTTTAGTTTCATCTTTACTGGTTTGAGCCCGGAAACAATTTGTAGCTTCATTATTGACTCGATTGAAGTTTGAAACAACTTGTAGCTTCATTCGCACTATTTTGAAGTTGAAACCAACTTGTAACTCCATTTTTGGTTGTTAAAAGTTGGAAGCAACTTTTCGTTTCATTCTTGACTCGTTTGCTCCCGGAAACAACTTGTAGCTTCATTATTGACTCGATTGAAGTTGGAAACAACTTGTAGCTTCATTATTGACTCGATTGAAGTTGGAAACAACTTGTCGCTTCATTTCAGACTTGTTTGAAGTTGAAAACAACTTGTAGCTTCATTTTCGGTTGTTTGAAGTTGGAAACAACTTTTAGTTTAATCTTTACTCGTTTGAGCCCGGAAACAACTTGTAGCTTCATTATTTACTCGATTGAAGTTGGAAACAACCTGTAGCTTCATTTCAGACTTGTTTGATATTGAAAACAACTTGTAGCTTCATTTTCGGTTGTTTGAAGTTGGAAACAACTTTTAGTTTCATCTTTACTCGTTTGAGCCCAAAAACAACTTGTAGCTTCATTATTGACTCGATTGAAGTTGGAAACAACCTGTACCTTCATTTCAGACTTGTTTGATGTTGAAAACAACTTGTAGCTTCGTTTTCGGTTGTTTGAAGTTGGAAACAACTTTTAGTTCCATCTTTACTCGTTTGAGCCCGGAAACAATTTTGTAGCTTCATTATTGACTCGATTGTAGTTGGAAACAACTTGTAGCTTCATTTCAGAGTTGTTTGATGTTGAAAACAACTTGTACCTTCATATTCGGTTGTTTTGAAGTTGGAAACAACTTTTAGTTTCATCTTTACTCGTTTGAGCCCGGAAACAACTTGTAGCTTCATTATTGACTGGATTGAAGTTGGAAACAACCTGTAGCTTCATTTCAGACTTGTTTGATGTTGAAAACAACTTGTAGCTTCATTTTCGGTTGTTTTGAAGTTGGAAACAACTTTTAGTTTCATCTTTACTCGTTTGAGCCCGGAAACAACTTGTAGCTTCATTATTGACTCGATTGAAGTTGGAAACAACCTGTACCTTCATTTCAGACTTGTTTGATGTTGAAAACAACTTGTAGCTTCGTTTTCGGTTGTTTGAAGTTGGAAACAACTTTTAGTTTCATCTTTACTCGTTTGAGCCCGGAAACAATTTGTAGCTTCATTATTGACTCGATTGTAGTTGGAAACAACTTGTAGCTTCATTTCAGACTTGTTTGATGTTGAAAACAACTTGTAGCTTCATTTTCGGTTGTTTTGAAGTTGGAAACAACTTTTAGTTTCATCTTTACTCGTTTGAGCCCGGAAACAACTTGTAGCCTCATTATTGACTGGATTGAAGTTGGAAACAACTTGTAGCTTCATTTCAGACTTGTTTGAAGTTGAAAACAACTTGTAGCTTCATTTTCGGTTGTTTGAAGTTGGAAACAGCTTTTAGTTTAATCTTTACTCGTTTGAGCCCGGAAACAACTTGTAGCTTCATTATTGACTCGATTGAAGTTGGAAACAACCGGTAGCTTCATTTCAGACTTGTTTGATATTGAAAACAACTTGTAGCTTCATTTTCGGTTGTTTGAAGTTGGAAACAACTTTTAGTTTCATCTTTACTCGTTTGAGCCCGGAAACAACTTGTAGCTTCATTATTGACTCGATTGAAGTTGGAAACAACCTGTACCTTCATTTCAGACTTGTTTGATGTTGAAAACAACTTGTAGCTTCGTTTTCGGTTGTTTGAAGTTGGAAACAACTTTTAGTTTCATCTTTACTCGTTTGAGCCCGGAAACAATTTGTAGCTTCATTATTGACTCGATTGTAGTTGGAAACAACTTGTAGCTTCATTTCAGACTTGTTTGATGTTGAAAACAACTTGTAGCTTCATTTTCGGTTGTTTTGAAGTTGGAAACAACTTTTAGTTTCATCTTTACTCGTTTGAGCCCGGAAACAACTTGTAGCTTCATTATTGACTGGATTGAAGTTGGAAACAACTTGTAGCTTCATTTCAGACTTGTTTGAAGTTGAAAACAACTTTTTTTTTTTTGCTAATTGATGATATTATATTAAAATGCGGAAAAAGTTACATTTCTAGGGGCATACCCCGCGAAGAAGTGGCAAAACAAAGGCCCACTAAGCAAAGAAAAATGAATACAATATATTAGGTAAACACCATACACAGCAACAGGAATAAAGAACCCCTATTTTAATACAATAATTCAAGTAAATACGGTGATTTTTTTAGCTGCTTCTGGAATTGGCTGCATGTGAAAAGCTGTTCTCTGCATAATTGTTTAACAATATGAACCAGCTGAGCGCACCGTCTTGGAGGGGCGGAATCATGAACTCTATTGTTGCGTTCTTGCCATAAAATATATATTGTGACTGAGATGTACAGGAGACCAACAAGCTGCTCAATTTTGCTACAGTCACTAGTAAAAAACACTCCATTTTGCCATTCAGACCATCGAGTAGAGAGAGGAAGGTGGCATTCTCGAATAATAATATAAGCAACAGGGCAAGAAGAGAATAAATGAGAGCAGGACTCTTCAGCACAATTACAGAGAACACAAGTTGTGTCCACTATATACCCATAATCAATCATTCGATCCTTGGTAAGAAGACTCGAACGAAAAGCAAGCCACATAAAGAACGAGCACTTCGGAATGGCAAGGCTGTGCCATATCCCATGATTCCATGGAGGAGCAGTACCACGGTTACGAATGGAGTGCCAAACAGTGGAGAGGTTGACATGTTTTGCACCATCCCACAGAACAGCATCAAAACGGTGAATTCTACAGGCAAGAATGGATCGTCTAACGTGCTGAGCATTAGTATCATTAGACAGAGAAGGGTTCCAATTGCCATCCAAAATTATAGTGCTGATTGGAGCTAGAGGAGAAGATTCCATATCAAAGATCATTCGACGTCCATATTGCAGAATGAGAGGAGTATTGGACAGCCACGGGTCATGCCACAGAGATATATCAGAATTCAAACCAACCTCAAAACTGATATGTTGGACAGCAGTGCTTCGCATGTTAAGCATTTTTCTGATGTTCCAAGGACAAGAGGAAGGGATACCAGTGGTCCAGAAGTGTTTACCTTTGAGGAGACAAGTCTGGATCCATTTAATCCATAAGGAATTGCTATTAGGCTGGGAAACTCTCCAGATTTGATAAAAGATTGCAGCATGATTCCATTCAAATACATCCCGAATGCCGAGACCTCCTTCTTCTTTAACAGCACAACAAGTGTTCCAAGCAACTTTATAGTGGCATTTGGTATCAAGTTTACCACCCCAAAGAAAGCGAGCAAGCATAGATTGAATTTTTTTTAGCACATTTTTGGGGAGAAAAAGATAAGCAGACCAGTAGCCTTGGATATTAAACAACACAGCCTTGATTAGTTGGAGTCTCCCTGAGAATCTTAGAACTTTATGGGTCCAGCATTCCACTTGACTACAAATTCTATGAACAAGAGGATAACATTCTGCTCGGGTGAGACGTCTCGTGATTAAAGGCAAGCCAAGGTATTTGATTGGAAGAGAGCCCTGAGATATACCAGAAGTCATGACAGCATAGTGGATAATGTCTGGAGGAACATTGCAGAAAAACCAATTGCTCTTGAGCAAATTTGGCAAGAGACCCGAGGCAGTGGAGAATCTATGGACAGAATTTAGTAGCCCCTGAATAGAGTGATACTCACCACGACAGAATAGCATGAGATCATCCGCAAATATTAAATGGTTAAGCTTGAGGCTCTTTGTTCTCCAGTGGTAAGCAAACTGAGAATCACTATCGAGGTCAAGTTTTAAATACGCAGTGAGAGCTTCCATTCCAATGACAAAGAGGTAGGGAGAGAGCGGGTCTCCCTGCCTTAATCCACATTTGCTAGGAAAAAATCCCTCAAGAGAACCATTAATTTTCACGGAGAACATACATGTGCTAATACATTGAGAGATCCAGGCAATAAACTTATCAGGAAAGTGCATACGTCTCATGATATTAAGAATGAAGTTCCAATCCATGCTATCAAACGCTCTGTGAATATCTAGCTTTAGAGCGCATCTGGGAGCACCTCTATTTAAGTGGTAATCTTTGCAAAGAGCCTGAGCTAGCATGATGTTATCCCCAATACTTCTTTGTTTAACAAAAGCAGATTGGTTGCTTGAAATTAAGTGAGGGAGGATACATTTAAGTCTGTTCACAAGCAGCCTCGAAATACACTTGTAGAGGGTATTGCAGCAGGAGATAGGCCGGAAATGAGACATGTTTGTAGGCCCTTCAACTTTGGGAACAAGAGAGATGGCAGTGGCATTGATGATTCTTGGCAGATGGAGGCTATTAAAGAAATAAAGAATCCCAGCAGTGACTTCAGGACCAACAATATGCCATGCAGCAAGATAGAATTCTGGAGAGAGATTGTCCGGTCCAGGGCTCTTAGATTTTCCCAACTGTTTGAGTCCATGAAGAACATCAGTAGCAGTGAAGTCAAGCTGAAGTAAACTACTTTGAGCATCAGTAAGACAAGGGAGGGGGAGGCTGTCATCTAAGCTTTGCAAAACAGTAGAGGGATTCGATTTCTCTTTAAAGAAGTTGACTGCAATAAGAGATATCTCCTTGTGAGTATTTACAGAATTACCATGGTCATCCTCTAGAGTAGTAATTCTGTTGGTGTTCCAGCGGTTCTTACAAGATTTGAAGAAGAAACTGTTGTTTGAGTCTCCCACTTTCAACCAATGAACTCTAGATTTCTGCTTCAAAAAAGATTCTTCAGATTTTAGAGCAGCATCAAGATCCTTGCAAAGAGTTGCTTCATGAAGCAATACATCACTAGAGGGATTTCGAGGAATATTCTGCTGGAAAATTTGAAGAGCATTTCTTGCATTGGCTACAGCATCATGAAGATTGCCATGAGACCTGTTAAGAGCTTTCAGCTTATCTTTGACAAGTTTAAGCTTTGACGTAAGGATAAACCAGGGGTCACCCAAAATAGTAACATTCCAAGTAGCAGCAACAACAGAAAGAAAGTCTGGATGATTTATCATATGATCAAATATTTGAAAAGGTTTCTTTAGCTTTTCAGCAGCATTACCAATGTCAACCACGATAGGGCTGTGGTCAGATAAACCACGAGGTAGAAAAGAGCAGTGGCTGTTGTCAAACTGAGATAACCATTCTTCATTAACGAGAGCTCTGTCTAACTTCTTCAGAACAGGAAGATTAATGTTGGAGTCCCACCACGTAAAAAATTTCCCAGAGTAGTTCAAATCAGTCACCGAAAGCTGTTCCAAACAATCACGAAAATCATTCATGCCTCGGGGGGTGATAAAATCACTACTGCTCGATTCATCAGGCCTCAGACAAGTATTAAAATCCCCCAGTAAAATCCACGGTACCGAGCCAGAAGCAACAAAATTAGAGTGAAGAGATTCCAGCTCCCTCCATAAAATTCTACGACCAGCAGGATCATTAACAGCATAAACAAAGGAGGCAAAAAAATTATCCTGAGTGTTATTATTTATCACCTTACATGTGATATGTTGAGCATGAACAACAACAGGGGTAATAGACCAAAGCCGAGAGTCCCAGCCAATCCAGATGCGCCCATTAGGATGAAATTCATAGTTGAAAAGCCAACTAAAATTTGGGCCAACAAAAGAAGAAATTGCCAGAGAGTTTTCCTTTTTGACATGAGTTTCCAAGAGGGCAATAAAGCTTAAGCTTTTATTACGGATAAAGTCTTTAACAAACTCAGATTTATTATTAAGCCCTCTAATATTGTAGGAACAAAAAATCATCATGGCAATAATCTATTTAAGGGAGGAGGCTTTACCTCCTGAATTCCTTGCCTTTTTCCTCTGGCTTTTAGACAAAGTGCGAGATAATGCAGTAAAAATAGGCAGAGATGCTGCAGAAGAAGTAGCTTTAGGTCTCACAGCAGTAGGGACTTGTGATTCCATACTAGATGTAGCATTAGAAGTTACAGATTTTCTTTTGTGGTGAACATCGTGCCATTCTCCATCTTTATCCTCCAAAGGCAGTGCATTCTTATCAGGAACATCTTGAGCAGTCGGGGTGTCAGCTATAGGGACTGCAATAGGGTCAGAAGCACCTTTCTCCGGCTCAGCCTGGGTAGAAACAGAGTCTACAGGTGCAACCTTAGCATCCTTTCTGACCCATACACGAGTGGATTTTGGACAAGCGCCGACAAGATGTCCTAAGGACTTACAAGCAATGCACACAAGAGGTTTAACTGGATAGCTTACCAGGACAGTTTCAAAGGAGATTTTCTCAGAGACAGGGTCTAGAACTTCTACCTCCAGAGAAGTAGGCAAGTCATCACCAATTTTATAATTAACACAGATTTTAGCATAAGGACAAACCTCAAGCTTTGAGGTGTTGCTATCTGCACTCAGCGGCGTTCCAATGCTATTCGCCAACCAACTAAGTCCCTCACGCGTCCAATAACAATCTGGAACTCTTTCAAATTTCACCCAAACTGGCATGTGGGATTTTGAGCAAGGTGAAGACCCCCAGGCAGTCAAGATTAGAGGTCTTCGTTCAATGAACCATGTACCTTTCGCCAACACACTAAACATATCATTTTGCTCTTTGAATTTGAAGATAAAAGTATGGCTATCCTTTTGTGAGACGTGACTGAGTCCCTTACTAGCCCAGGTTTGTGTGGCGAACGCAGCAACTTTAGAGTAGGGGAGATAGCCTTTCGAAAAAGTGCCAACCAGACTAAACTTAAATTTTTCATTACCCTGTTTCAAAACATCAACAGGAGGAGAAATTTTTCGAACACCAGCCAAATCAGGAATAAAGTCAAACTGCAAAGGGGGAGATTTTGGAATAGAGTCATTTAGAACCTGGGACCAAGATTTCTTTACCTCAACTTCAGGGTCCTGTTGAGCAACTGTATCAGCTTTCACTGGCATTTCCTCAAACACATTATCGACATTCTTGGCTTGGGCAGATGAGCTGACATCAACAACCTTGTCTTTCATCTTGTCTTTAAAGGGATCTGATCTTGCAGAAATGTTGTGAAGTACTGGAAGTCCATTTTCGTCACGAGTTGGTCGGGAATGACCAAAACCATCAGATTTTTGCTCAACAAGAACATCTTCTTCGGAAAACCCCTTCTTTTTAAGAAAGGAGAGAACATCTCCAAGCTTTTTACGAGTGGAGTAGAGAGCATCACGTTCATGCTTCGAAGTTCTCAGGATGGCGTGAACGGTGGCAGATGTGTTGTTTTCACACAGCTTGACTGCAGATTTGGGAGAGAGTGGTTCGTCACTGCTAAAACCCTCATCAACATCTTCAATTAAAACGGAATCGAGGAAAGGGATACCCCCCGAGGAGCTAATTTGAACATTATCACCATTTTCACCAGTAGGGTTAGCTTCCAAGTGACTACTCGAGGTCTCTTTTCCAGATCCTGAAAACAACTCAGCGAACACCTCTGTAGTAATAGCAAATGGCGCAACATTTCCAGGAATAGAATCCTCCAAACAATGACCATCATGATCTATAGCAAATCCACGGGAATTAGTATTGTCCATAATAAGTGTTTGATAATAAGTAATAAGAAATTTAGGTGAGAGATTGGGTGAAGAAGAGGGAGGGATAGAGTGGTGTTAGGGTTTTTGGTAAGAAAAAGGGAGGCGGCTGAAGATTTAGGGTTTTATCCTAGAGAGAAGGGGGAGCATAATTCTAGAGAGAGAAAGTAGCTTCATCTTCATTCATTCATTTTTTTATTTTTTTTTTAAAAAAAAAAAAAGAAAAAGAAAAAGAAAGAAAGAAAACAACTTCTTGTAGCTTCATTTTCGGTTGTTTGAAGTTGGAAACAACTTTTAGTTTCATCTTTACTCGTTTGAGCCCGGAAACAACTTGTAGCTTCATTATTGACTCGATTGAAGTTGGAAACAACTTGTAGCTTCATTTCAGACTTGTTTGATGTTGAAAACAACTTGTAGCTTCATTTTCGGTTGTTTTGAAGTTGGAAACAACTATTAGTTTGATCTTTACTAGTTTGAGCCCGGAAACAACTTGTAGCTTCATTATTGACTCGATTGAAGTTGGAAACAACCTGTAGCTTCATTTCAGACTTGTTTGAAGTTGAAAACAACTTGTAGCTTCATTTTCGGTTGTTTGAAGTTGGACACAACTTTTAGTTTCATGTTTACTCGTTTGAGCCCGGAAACAACTTGTAGCTTCTTTATTGACTCGATTGCAGTTGGAAACAACTTGTAGCTTCATTTCAGACTTGTTTGATGTTGAAAAAACTTGTAGCTTCATTTTCGGTTGTTTGAAGTTGGAAAAAACTTTTAGTTTCATCTTTACTCGTTTGAGCCCGGAAAAAACTTGTAGCTTCATTATTGACTCGATTGAAGTTGGAAACAACTTGTAACTTCATTTCAGACTTGTTTGATGTTTTTTTTTTTTTTTTTGCTAATTGATTACACACGCACACGTGGGGAGTCGAACTCCCGACCTCCCGCAAGGGGGTACAAGAGCTCTACCGCCACACCAACACTTTGTTGATAGACTTGTTTGATGTTAAAAACAACTTGTAGCTTCATTTTCGGTTGTTTGAAGTTGGAAACAACTTTTAGTTTCATCTTTACTGGTTTGAGCCCGGAAACAATTTGTAGCTTCATTACTGACTCGATTGAAGTTGGAAACAACTTGTAGCTTCATTCGCACTATTTTGAAGTTGAAACCAACTTGTAACTCCATTTTTGGTTGTTAAAAGTTGGAAGCAACTTTTCGTTTCATTCTTGACTCGTTTGCTCCCGGAAACAACTTGTAGCTTCATTATTGACTCGATTGAAGTTGGAAACAACTTGTAGCTTCATTATTGACTCGATTGAAGTTGGAAACAACTTGTCGCTTCATTTCAGACTTGTTTGAAGTTGAAAACAACTTGTAGCTTCATTTTCGGTTGTTTGAAGTTGGAAACAACTTTTAGTTTAATCTTTACTAGTTTGAGCCCGGAAACAACTTGTAGCTTCATTATTGACTCGATTGAAGTTGGAAACAACCTGTACCTTCATTTCAGACTTGTTTGATGTTGAAAACAACTTGTAGCTTCGTTTTCGGTTGTTTGAAGTTGGAAACAACTTTTAGTTTCATCTTTACTCGTTTGAGCCCGGAAACAATTTGTAGCTTCATTATTGACTCGATTGTAGTTGGAAACAACTTGTAGCTTCATTTCAGACTTGTTTGATGTTGAAAACAACTTGTAGCTTCATTTTCGGTTGTTTTGAAGTTGGAAACAACTTTTAGTTTCATCTTTACTCGTTTGAGCCCGGAAACAACTTGTAGCTTCATTATTGACTCGATTGAAGTTGGAAACAACCTGTAGCTTCATTTCAGACTTGTTTGAAGTTGAAAACAACTTGTAGCTTCATTTTCGGTTGTTTGAAGTTGGACACAACTTTTAGTTTCATGTTTACTCGTTTGAGCCCGGAAACAACTTGTAGCTTCTTTATTGACTCGATTGCAGTTGGAAACAACTTGTAGCTTCATTTCAGACTTGTTTGATGTTGAAAAAACTTGTAGCTTCATTTTCGGTTGTTTGAAGTTGGAAAAAACTTTTAGTTTCATCTTTACTCGTTTGAGCCCGGAAAAAACTTGTAGCTTCATTATTGACTCGATTGAAGTTGGAAACAAATTGTAACTTCATTTCAGACTTGTTTGATGTTTTTTTTTTTTTTTTTTTTTGCTAATTGATTACACACGCACACGTGGGGAGTCGAACTCCCGACCTCCCGCAAGGGGGTACAAGAGCTCTACCGCCACACCAACACTTTGTTGATAGACTTGTTTGATGTTAAAAACAACTTGTAGCTTCATTTTCGGTTGTTTGAAGTTGGAAACAACTTTTAGTTTCATCTTTACTGGTTTGAGCCCGGAAACAATTTGTAGCTTCATTACTGACTCGATTGAAGTTGGAAACAACTTGTAGCTTCATTCGCACTATTTTGAAGTTGAAACCAACTTGTAACTCCATTTTTGGTTGTTAAAAGTTGGAAGCAACTTTTCGTTTCATTCTTGACTCGTTTGCTCCCGGAAACAACTTTTTTTTTGCTAATTAAAATTTTATAGAAAAACAAAGGATACATAATCTAGGGGCATACCCCGCGAGAAAAGAAACAATAAAGCCATAAGCGGCTCCCAACTAAAACAAGTACAAGCACCAAACTACATAAACCAAATGTCACCAAATTTCATAATCGTAACTAGATTAAGATAAAACAACTAGTACAAAATATGAGTAATGGTGGGGTCCTGTTGTAGCCTCTTCTGAAAAGCAGCACAGCTAAACAGTTTCTCTCTAACCATGCGCTTCACCTTCACACTTAAATTTCCAACCAATGTGGGAACTTTCCCATGATTACGCCCATTCCTTTCCAACCATACCAAGTAGATGACTACAGTGATGTATAGATAAGCAATACATTTCTGAAATGTAGTGATATCCTCTTGAAAAAAAACACCTTGCTGCCAGCTAGTCCAATTGATATGCAGCTTAAAGGGACAAGCTCGAAGGAGAAGATAGGTGTAAGGACAGACCGAAAACAAATGCTCTGCAGACTCATTATAAGAGTGACACAATAAACAAACAGGATCAGTGGCCATATGAAAGCGAATCATTCGATCCTTGGTTAAAAGACGATCTCTACAAGCTAGCCATGTGATAAAAGAGCATGCTGGTATGTGAAATTTATGCCATAATAGGGGCAGCCAATCCTTCGGAGTACCACGACGTCTAATAGAATTCCAAATCACCCCGAGGCTAACCTTACTATCACCCTGCCATAAAACCATATCCTCAGTGCCAATAGGGAAGTTGGCCAGCATTTGGCGAAGTTGAGTCACACGAAAGTCATTACTTAATACCACAGACCACTGGTGATTATGTATAAATGAGCCAACAATAGCAAATAAAGTGGAGTCCATTACCGATAATAACCCAGTACCAAATTTCTCTATTAATGGCATATTAGTGAGCCACGGATCATGCCAAAATTTAAAACCAGAGTTCGCAAAAACCTTCCATGAAAGAAAAGTGAGTGCCTCCTGCCGAGCATTAAAGATTTTACGAAGATTCCATGGGCATTTATAAGGGATTTTGGTTGTCCAAAATGCTTTCCGCTTTAAGAGACAAGAGTGAATCCATAAAATCCACACAGAAGTTGGATTAGGGGCTGTTAACCGCCATACCTGAAGCAACACAGCAGCCTTGTTCCACTCGAATAAGTCTTTCACTCCCAGGCCCCCCTCATCCTTCTTATAGCAACAGTCCACCCACGCAACCTTATAGTGACAGCTATTCTCCAACGAGCCACCCCAAAGAAATTTGGCAAATATAGACTGTATGCTATTTAGAACACCATTCGGCAAAAAAAGATACATACTCCAGTAATTTTGAATGCCTTGTAGCACTGAGATTATGAGTTGTAGTCTCCCACTATACCTCAAGGTACGAACAGCCCAGCCCTGAATTCTTCTACTTAGTCGAAGCAAAAGAGGAGCACAGATTTGCTTGTTAAGTCTGCTAGTAATGAGAGGTAATCCTAAGTAATTTATAGGCAGTTCCCCTCTAGAGAATCCATATCTATTCAGAATATGAAGAATAGTAGCTTCAGGAACACTGCAGAAAAAACCCAAGCATTTACTCGCGCTAAGAATTAGCCCAGAAAGTTTGGAGAACCACAGGACAGAATCCAACAGCACAGTAGCAGAGTTCAGATCCCCTTTACAGAAGAGAAACAGGTCATCTGCAAAGATCAGATGTGAAAGCCGTAACTCTTTGGTTCGCCAGTGGTAGGAGAAGGATTCACTGTTTGAGGTATTATAGTTCAAACATCTAGTAAGTACCTCCATACATAGCACAAATAGGTAGGGGGAGAGAGGATCCCCCTGCCTTAGTCCATTTTTGCATTGAAAGAAACCTTCTAAAGCACCATTAAGCTTTATGGAAACCATACACCCTGTGATACATTTTCGGATCCATTCAATGATAGAACTAGGAAAATTCATACGCTCTAGGACTGCAAAGAGAAAATCCCAGCTTAGACTATCAAACGCCTTATGAATGTCAAGCTTGAATGCACATCTAGGATTTCCATCATTCCTGTGATAATCACGGCAAATAGCCTGCACCAGCATTACATTATCCCCGATAATTCTGCCCGGAACGAATGCAGCTTCATTAAAGGAGATTAAAGAAGAAATAACTTTCTTGATTCTGCCGGACAGAAGCTTAGCAATGCATTTATAAAGCGTGTTACAGCACGATATCGGCCTGAATTGCTCAATTCTTGTTGGATTGGCACATTTCGGAACAAGAGCAATAGCAACCGAATTCACAATACGAGGTAATTCCAGAGAGCTGAAAAAGTGAAGAATACCTTTAATCACATCTTCACCTATAATACTCCAAGCTGCTAAGAAGAATTCAGGAGACCACCCATCCGGTCCAGGACTTTTCTTTTTAGCCATTCTTTTGAAAGTTTTAAAAACCTCCTCTGCGCTAAAAGGGGCACATAAGAACCTCTGCTGATGCTCAGTAAGTTGAGGAAATTCAATGCGATCATCCAAATATTCAACAGTTTTATGCGTTCCCAGAATGCCAGAGAAATAATTAACAGCTACATCAGCAATGTCTTTATGAGAGGTGCACACATTACCAGAAGAATCCTCCATCATCACAATTTTATTAACGTTCCACCGACTTTTACAAGACCTGTGAAAGAAAGCGTTATTTCCATCTCCAAGCCTGAGCCAATTAACTCGGGATTTCTGCTTTAAAAACTTTTCTTCAGCAATCAGCGCATTGTGCAAATTATTACAAAGCTTTTCCTCCATTTGACACATATCAGCCGAGGGGATCCCATTTAAATTTTCTTGAAAAACAACAAGGCTTCTCCTAGCTGATATAACAGCTTCATGAAGATTACCACAGGAATTATTCAGAGTTTTGAGGGCAAACTTCACTTTTTTAAGCTTAGTTGTCAATATAAACCAAGGGTCACCAGTGACATCATCAGCCCAAGCACTTTCAACAGCTTTGATAAAATCACGATGCTCCAAAATGTGTTGGAAAACTTGAAACGGTTTGAAGATCCTTTCAGAATGCAGCCCCAAATGAAGCAAGGCAGGGCTGTGGTCTGAAAGACCCCTCGGAAGAAATTGAGCAGTTGATAAAGGAAAAGCATCCACCCAACCAGTGCCCACCAAAACTCTATCAAGCTTCCTGAAAATTGGATTAGTGTGGTTGCAGTCCCACCACGTATACCATTTACCAGTATAGTTCAAGTCAAAAACATCAATTAATTCAACAAAATCACAGAATTCCCTCATATCAATGGACATGGCACTGGTATTACTAATCTCACTTGAATTCATACAAACATTAAAATCACCCAGGAGAGCCCAAGGAGACGAATCTGATTCTAACATGGTAGTTTTAAAATCAAGTAGCTCAGCCCACAAAATACGCCTATCAATATAGTCATTGTACGCATAAACGAAGGAAGTAAAAAAGGAACTACCGGAGTCCAGATGCTTAACACTACATGAAATTTGTTGAGCACTGCAAGAGAGGAGTGAAACATTCCAATGTCCAGGATCCCATCCAACCCATATTCGACCGTTGTAATGGCATTCGTAATTAAATAGCCAACAAAAATTCGGAGCCACTTGCTTCGATACAAAAACTGAATTTTCCTTTTTAACATGAGTTTCCAGGAGGGCGATAAGGCCAAGCCTTCTCGAAGCAATGAAATCCTTGTAGAAGGAAATCTTATTATTTAGCCCCCTCGTATTGTAGGAACAAAAAAACATGGGAATTTCTTTATTTCTTTTTTGGGGAATTCTTCCCCACCCCCTTCCGAGCACGCTTTAGTTGACCTTTAGACAGAGATTTGGCCAGTGCCGTGTAAATAGGTGTTTGAGCAGCAGGATTAACGCCAGAAGTAGCATTAACAATGTGAGCAGACTTACGTCCCGTAACCTGATTCCAGACCCCATCTACCTCATCTTCCTTTACATTCTCAGTACCTAGACCATGATTAGAGGCTTCCACTCCTGTCGTAGCATTCTCAACAGGGGACTCTGATAAGGATTTCTCAACTTCAGTTTGTGTTTCTTTGACAGAATTACTGACAGAAGTATCCTTCTGGACTTCATTAGGCTTGTTTACATTAACTTCTTTCGGTGTTTGCTTTTGAACCCACACTCGCTTTACCACTGGACACGCACCCACCAGATGACCTATGTGCTTACAGCCCGTACAAATCATAGGACGTTGCGGGTATGAAACCTCAACATCTACAAACTCAGTAGGCGAGAGCTCCATGGTGCTTTCATCAAGAACAGCCACCTTAATTTTCTCCGGAAGGGGATCACCAATCTTATATCGCACACACATTTTCGCAAACTGTACCGGGTTTAAGAGAGAAGTAGTACGATCTGCTCCTATCGGAGGACCAATTGAGCTAGCAACACAACTAAGACCCTCCCTAGTCCAATAATAATCTGGAAGATTTTTAAATTTCACCCACAATGGCATACAATCAGCTTCACCTTTCTTAGTACCCCACGCAGTAAGAATAAGAGGCTTACGCTCAAAATACCAAGTACCTCTGGCCAGAATAGCATTCATCTCTATTTCTGAACGAAACTTAAATAAGAATGTGTGAGAATCCTTTTGAGAAATGTTACATAAACCCCTTGACTCCCACGCTTTCCTGGTAATCTCTACCACTTTTGACAAAGGCATAGTACCTTTAGAAAAAACTCCCACCAAACATAACTTGAATTTGTCCACACCTTTTTTCAGCACCTCCGAGGGGGGTTTAATCACAGTAGCACCTTCAGGCATAGGACAGTAATCGAATCGCAAGGCTTCGTCAGAGCTACCATTTGTAACAATCGACTTCCAGGAGGGTTTCACAGGGCTAGTAGTTTTCTCAGCCAAAGGAGACGGCTCAGCTGTAGGAGGGGAATCATTCAGCTTACCCTTCATTTTATCAATGAACGGGTTAGGGACTGGTTTAGGCATAGTATCAAACACCAACGGTGCATCCTCACCCCCAGATTTGTCTTTCGAACCCAGAGCATCATCAAGGCTACGAGGAACTCCCTCAACAGTGGTAGAGGCCCTTATAGGAAGACCAAATTCATCACGAGCCAACGGCTTCCGAAAAAACCCATCATTAGAAAGATCAGCAAAAATCTGCTCCTCTTGAAAACCTTGTTTCCTCAGGAAACTCAGCGCATCTTGAAGCCTTTTCCTAGTAGCATAGAGCTCTTCTCTCTCATGCTTTGAGGTGCGGAGCACCGCATGGATAGTGCTGTTAGCACTCGTCATTTCCGCAACACCAGGTGAGAGAGGACCTTCATTTTCAGAGTCTTCGTCCACATCTTCGATGTCGACTCTTTCACCTAAAGGAATACCACCACTGCTGCTCGTCTTGCCTTGAAACTCATTCAGAGGTCCAGAATCAAGATGAGAACCTTCAAATTGCTCAGATCCAGAAAAAATCTCACGGAAAACAGCACCCGAAACAGCAAAAGGAGCGACTCCTCCCATAGCACCATACTCCAACAACTCACCATCATGGTCAACAGGTTCACCGAACGAATTAGTATTACTCGACATAGGTGAAGAAGAGATAATAAAAATAAGTGTTTAAATAAATATATATAAGAAATTTGAGTGATAGATTGAAGGAAGAAGGAGAAGAAAATGGAGGCCGGAGGGTTTGGATTCAGAGTAAAATTAAGAGGCGGCTGGAAAAAAGGTTAGGGTTTAGAGGGTTCTATCCTAGAGAGAAGGGAGAGGAAATATCTAGAGAGAGAAACATCTTGTTGTTCCCGGAAACAACTTGTAGCTTCATTATTGACTCGATTGAAGTTGGAAACAACTTGTAGCTTCATTATTGACTCGATTGAAGTTGGAAACAACTTGTCGCTTCATTTCAGACTTGTTTGAAGTTGAAAACAACTTGTAGCTTCATTTTCGGTTGTTTGAAGTTGGAAACAACTTTTAGTTTAATCTTTACTAGTTTGAGCCCGGAAACAACTTGTAGCTTCATTATTGACTCGATTGAAGTTGGAAACAACCTGTACCTTCATTTCAGACTTGTTTGATGTTGAAAACAACTTGTAGCTTCGTTTTCGGTTGTTTGAAGTTGGAAACAACTTTTAGTTTCATCTTTACTCGTTTGAGCCCGGAAACAATTTGTAGCTTCATTATTGACTCGATTGTAGTTGGAAACAACTTGTAGCTTCATTTCAGACTTGTTTGATGTTGAAAACAACTTGTAGCTTCATTTTCGGTTGTTTTGAAGTTGGAAACAACTTTTAGTTTCATCTTTACTCGTTTGAGCCCGGAAACAACTTGTAGCTTCATTATTTACTCGATTGAAGTTGGAAAAAACCTGTAGCTTCATTTCAGACTTGTTTGAAGTTGAAAACAACTTGTAGCTTCATTTTCGGTTGTTTGAAGTTGGAAACAACTTTTAGTTTCATTTTTCTCGTTTGAGCCCGGAAACAACTTGTAGCTTCATTATTGACTCGATTGCAGTTGGAAACAACTTGTAGATTCATTTCAGACTTGTTTGATGTTGAAAAAACTTGTAGCTTCATTTTCGGTTGTTTGAAGTTGGAAAAAACTTTTAGTTTCATCTTTACTCGTTTGAGCCTGGAAAAAACTTGTAGCTTCATTATTGACTCGATTGAAGTTGGAAACAACTTGTAGCTTCATTTCAGACTTGTTTGATGTTGAAAACAACTTGTAGCTTCATTTTCGGTTGTTTGAAGTTGGAAACAAGTTTTAGTTTCATCTTTACTGGTTTGAGCCCGGAAACAATTTGTAGCTTCATTATTGACTCGATTGAAGTTGGAAACAACTTGTAGCTTCATTCGCACTATTTTGAAGTTGAAACCAACTTGTAACTCCATTTTTGGTTGTTAAAAGTTGGAAGCAACTTTTCGTTTCATTCTTGACTCGTTTCCTCCCGGAAACAACTTGTAGCTTCATTATTGACTCGATTGAAGTTGGAAACAACCTGTAGCTTCATTTCAGACTTGTTTGATATTGAAAACAACTTGTAGCTTCATTTTCGGTTGTTTGAAGTTGGAAACAACTTTTAGTTTCATCTTTACTCGTTTGAGCCCGGAAACAACTTGTAGCTTCATTATTGACTGGATTGAAGTTGGAAACAACTTGTAGCTTCATTTCAGACTTATTTGAAGTTGAAAACAACTTGTAGCTTCATTTTCGGTTGTTTGAAGTTGGAAACAACTTTTAGTTTCATTTTTCTCGTTTGAGCCCGGAAACAACTTGTAGCTTGCCAACAAAGTGTTGGTGTGGCGGTAGAGCTCTTGTACCCCCTTGCGGGAGGTCGGGAGTTCGACTCCCCACGTGTGCGTGTGTAATCAATTAGCAAAAAAAAAAAAAAAAAAAAAAAAAAAAAAAAAAAAAAAAAAAAAACAACTTGTAGCTTCATTATTGACTCGATTGCAGTTGGAAACAACTTGTAGATTCATTTCAGACTTGTTTGATGTTGAAAAAACTTGTAGCTTCATTTTCGGTTGTTTGAAGTTGGAAAAAACTTTTAGTTTCATCTTTACTCGTTTGAGCCTGGAAAAAACTTGTAGCTTCATTATTGACTCGATTGAAGTTGGAAACAACTTGTAGCTTCATTTCAGACTTGTTTGATGTTTTTTTTTTTTGATAATTGAGAATTGAATTAAAAAAACAAAGAGTACACTTCTAGGGGCATACCCCGCGATAAAAAGACTATCAGTCAACAAGAACCGACTAAACTAGTCCATAAATAACATAATATAGACTAAAACTAGTCTAAAAACTAGACAAGGTAGAGAACTAAATTAGTACAGAATATGGCTTAAGGAAGGATCTCTGGATAGTTCCCTACGGAAATCATTACAAGTACTCAATTTCTCACGCACCATACGCTTTACTATCATAATTAATTGAGCAACTGGCATACTTCCACCATCATGGACTCTACTGTTTCTTTCCCTCCAAATTAAATAGATTGCAACAGTGATATCTTGTAGCTTCATTTTCGGTTGTTTGAAGTTGGAAACAAGTTTTAGTTTCATCTTTACTGGTTTGAGCCCGGAAACAATTTGTAGCTTCATTATTGACTCGATTGAAGTTGGAAACAACTTGTAGCTTCATTCGCACTATTTTGAAGTTGAAACCAACTTGTAACTCCATTTTTGGTTGTTAAAAGTTGGAAGCAACTTTTCGTTTCATTCTTGACTCGTTTCCTCCCGGAAACAACTTGTAGCTTCATTATTGACTCGATTGAAGTTGGAAACAACCTGTAGCTTCATTTCAGACTTGTTTGATATTGAAAACAACTTGTAGCTTCATTTTCGGTTGTTTGAAGTTGGAAACAACTTTTAGTTTCATCTTTACTCGTTTGAGCCCGGAAACAACTTGTAGCTTCATTATTGACTGGATTGAAGTTGGAAACAACTTGTAGCTTCATTTCAGACTTATTTGAAGTTGAAAACAACTTGTAGCTTCATTTTCGGTTGTTTGAAGTTGGAAACAACTTTTAGTTTCATCTTTACTCGTTTGAGCCCGGAAACAACTTGTAGCTTCATTATTGACTCGATTGAAGTTGGAAACAACTTGTAGCTTCATTTCAGACTTGTTTGATGTTGAAAACAACTTGTGGCTTCATTTTCGGTTGTTTTGAAGTTGGAAACAACTATTAGTTTGATCTTTACTAGTTTAAGCCCGGAAACAACTTGTAGCTTCATTATTGACTCGATTGAAGTTGGAAACAACCTGTAGCTTCATTTCAGACTTGTTTGAAGTTGAAAACAACTTGTAGCTTCATTTTCGGTTGTTTGAAGTTGGAAACAACTTTTAGTTTCATGTTTACTCGTTTGAGCCCGGAAACAACTTGTAGCTTGTTTATTGACTCGATTGCAGTTGGAAACAACTTGTAGCTTCATTTCAGACTTGTTTGATGTTGAAAAAACTTGTAGCTTCATTTTCGGTTGTTTGAAGTTGGAAAAAACTTTTAGTTTCATCTTTACTCGTTTGAGCCCGGAAAAAACTTGTAGCTTCATTATTGACTCGATTGAAGTTGGAAACAACTTGTAACTTCATTTCAGACTTGTTTGATGTTGAAAACAACTTGTAGGTTCATTTTCGGTTGTTTGAAGTTGGAAACAACTTTTAGTTTCATCTTTACTGGTTTGAGCCCGGAAACAATTTGTAGCTTCATTATTGACTCGATTGAAGTTGGAAACAACTTGTAGCTTCATTCGCACTATTTTGAAGTTGAAACCAACTTGTAACTCCATTTTTGGTTGTTAAAAGTTGGAAGCAACTTTTCGTTTCATTCTTGCCTCGTTTGCTCCCGGAAACAACTTGTAGCTTCATTATTGACTCGATTGAAGTTGGAAACAACTTGTAGCTTCATTATTGACTCGATTGAAGTTGGAAACAACTTGTCGCTTCATTTCAGACTTGTTTGAAGTTGAAAACAACTTGTAGCTTCATTTTCGGTTGTTTGAAGTTGGAAACAACTTTTAGTTTAATCTTTACTCGTTTGAGCCCGGAAACAACTTGTAGCTTCATTATTTACTCGATTGAAGTTGGAAACAACCTGTAGCTTCATTTCAGACTTGTTTGATATTGAAAACAACTTGTAGCTTCATTTTCGGTTGTTTGAAGTTGGAAACAACTTTTAGTTTCATCTTTACTCGTTTGAGCCCGGAAACAACTTGTAGCTTCATTATTGACTCGATTGAAGTTGGAAACAACCTGTACCTTCATTTCAGACTTGTTTGATGTTGAAAACAACTTGTAGCTTCGTTTTCGGTTGTTTGAAGTTGGAAACAACTTTTAGTTTCATCTTTACTCGTTTGAGCCCGGAAACAATTTGTAGCTTCATTATTGACTCGATTGAAGTTGGAAACAACTTGTAGCTTCATTCGCACTATTTTGAAGTTGAAACCAACTTGTAACTCCATTTTTGGTTGTTAAAAGTTGGAAGCAACTTTTCGTTTCATTCTTGACTCGTTTCCTCCCGGAAACAACTTGTAGCTTCATTATTGACTCGATTGAAGTTGGAAACAACCTGTAGCTTCATTTCAGACTTGTTTGATATTGAAAACAACTTGTATCTTCATTTTCGGTTGTTTGAAGTTGGAAACAACTTTTAGTTTCATCTTTACTCGTTTGAGCCCGGAAACAACTTGTAGCTTCATTATTGACTGGATTGAAGTTGGAAACAACTTGTAGCTTCATTTCAGACTTATTTGAAGTTGAAAACAACTTGTAGCTTCATTTTCGGTTGTTTGAAGTTGGAAACAACTTTTAGTTTCATTTTTCTCGTTTGAGCCCGGAAACAACTTGTAGCTTCATTATTGACTCGATTGCAGTTGGAAACAACTTGTAGATTCATTTCAGACTTGTTTGATGTTGAAAAAACTTGTAGCTTCATTTTCGGTTGTTTGAAGTTGGAAAAAACTTTTAGTTTCATCTTTACTCGTTTGAGCCTGGAAAAAACTTGTAGCTTCATTATTGACTCGATTGAAGTTGGAAACAACTTGTAGCTTCATTTCAGACTTGTTTGATGTTGAAAACAACTTGTAGCTTCATTTTCGGTTGTTTGAAGTTGGAAACAAGTTTTAGTTTCATCTTTACTGGTTTGAGCCCGGAAACAATTTGTAGCTTCATTATTGACTCGATTGAAGTTGGAAACAACTTGTAGCTTCATTCGCACTATTTTGAAGTTGAAACCAACTTGTAACTCCATTTTTGGTTGTTAAAAGTTGGAAGCAACTTTTCGTTTCATTCTTGACTCGTTTCCTCCCGGAAACAACTTGTAGCTTCATTATTGACTCGATTGAAGTTGGAAACAACCTGTAGCTTCATTTCAGACTTGTTTGATATTGAAAACAACTTGTAGCTTCATTTTCGGTTGTTTGAAGTTGGAAACAACTTTTAGTTTCATCTTTACTCGTTTGAGCCCGGAAACAACTTGTAGCTTCATTATTGACTGGATTGAAGTTGGAAACAACTTGTAGCTTCATTTCAGACTTATTTGAAGTTGAAAACAACTTGTAGCTTCATTTTCGGTTGTTTGAAGTTGGAAACAACTTTTAGTTTCATCTTTACTCGTTTGAGCCCGGAAACAACTTGTAGCTTCATTATTGACTCGATTGAAGTTGGAAACAACTTGTAGCTTCATTTCAGACTTGTTTGATATTGAAAACAACTTGTAGCTTCATTTTCGGTTGTTTGAAGTTGGAAACAACTTTTAGTTTCATCTTTACTCGTTTGAGCCCGGAAACAACTTGTAGCTTCATTATTGACTCGATTGAAGTTGGAAACAACCTGTACCTTCATTTCAGACTTGTTTGATGTTGAAAACAACTTGTAGCTTCGTTTTCGGTTGTTTGAAGTTGGAAACAACTTTTAGTTTCATCTTTACTCGTTTGAGCCCGGAAACAATTTGTAGCTTCATTATTGACTCGATTGAAGTTGGAAACAACTTGTAGCTTCATTCGCACTATTTTGAAGTTGAAACCAACTTGTAACTCCATTTTTGGTTGTTAAAAGTTGGAAGCAACTTTTCGTTTCATTCTTGACTCGTTTCCTCCCGGAAACAACTTGTAGCTTCATTATTGACTCGATTGAAGTTGGAAACAACCTGTAGCTTCATTTCAGACTTGTTTGATATTGAAAACAACTTGTAGCTTCATTTTCGGTTGTTTGAAGTTGGAAACAACTTTTAGTTTCATCTTTACTCGTTTGAGCCCGGAAACAACTTGTAGCTTCATTATTGACTGGATTGAAGTTGGAAACAACTTGTAGCTTCATTTCAGACTTATTTGAAGTTGAAAACAACTTGTAGCTTCATTTTCGGTTGTTTGAAGTTGGAAACAACTTTTAGTTTCATTTTTCTCGTTTGAGCCCGGAAACAACTTGTAGCTTCATTATTGACTCGATTGCAGTTGGAAACAACTTGTAGATTCATTTCAGACTTGTTTGATGTTGAAAAAACTTGTAGCTTCATTTTCGGTTGTTTGAAGTTGGAAAAAACTTTTAGTTTCATCTTTACTCGTTTGAGCCTGGAAAAAACTTGTAGCTTCATTATTGACTCGATTGAAGTTGGAAACAACTTGTAGCTTCATTTCAGACTTGTTTGATGTTGAAAACAACTTGTAGCTTCATTTTCGGTTGTTTGAAGTTGGAAACAAGTTTTAGTTTCATCTTTACTGGTTTGAGCCCGGAAACAATTTGTAGCTTCATTATTGACTCGATTGAAGTTGGAAACAACTTGTAGCTTCATTCGCACTATTTTGAAGTTGAAACCAACTTGTAACTCCATTTTTGGTTGTTAAAAGTTGGAAGCAACTTTTCGTTTCATTCTTGACTCGTTTCCTCCCGGAAACAACTTGTAGCTTCATTATTGACTCGATTGAAGTTGGAAACAACCTGTAGCTTCATTTCAGACTTGTTTGATATTGAAAACAACTTGTAGCTTCATTTTCGGTTGTTTGAAGTTGGAAACAACTTTTAGTTTCATCTTTACTCGTTTGAGCCCGGAAACAACTTGTAGCTTCATTATTGACTGGATTGAAGTTGGAAACAACTTGTAGCTTCATTTCAGACTTATTTGAAGTTGAAAACAACTTGTAGCTTCATTTTCGGTTGTTTGAAGTTGGAAACAACTTTTAGTTTCATCTTTACTCGTTTGAGCCCGGAAACAACTTGTAGCTTCATTATTGACTCGATTGAAGTTGGAAACAACCTGTAGCTTCATTTCAGACTTGTTTGATGTTGAAAACAACTTGTGGCTTCATTTTCGGTTGTTTTGAAGTTGGAAACAACTATTAGTTTGATCTTTACTAGTTTAAGCCCGGAAACAACTTGTAGCTTCATTATTGACTCGATTGAAGTTGGAAACAACCTGTAGCTTCATTTCAGACTTGTTTGAAGTTGAAAACAACTTGTAGCTTCATTTTCGGTTGTTTGAAGTTGGAAACAACTTTTAGTTTCATGTTTACTCGTTTGAGCCCGGAAACAACTTGTAGCTTGTTTATTGACTCGATTGCAGTTGGAAACAACTTGTAGCTTCATTTCAGACTTGTTTGATGTTGAAAAAACTTGTAGCTTCATTTTCGGTTGTTTGAAGTTGGAAAAAACTTTTAGTTTCATCTTTACTCGTTTGAGCCCGGAAAAAACTTGTAGCTTCATTATTGACTCGATTGAAGTTGGAAACAACTTGTAACTTCATTTCAGACTTGTTTGATGTTGAAAACAACTTGTAGGTTCATTTTCGGTTGTTTGAAGTTGGAAACAACTTTTAGTTTCATCTTTACTGGTTTGAGCCCGGAAACAATTTGTAGCTTCATTATTGACTCGATTGAAGTTGGAAACAACTTGTAGCTTCATTCGCACTATTTTGAAGTTGAAACCAACTTGTAACTCCATTTTTGGTTGTTAAAAGTTGGAAGCAACTTTTCGTTTCATTCTTGCCTCGTTTGCTCCCGGAAACAACTTGTAGCTTCATTATTGACTCGATTGAAGTTGGAAACAACTTGTAGCTTCATTATTGACTCGATTGAAGTTGGAAACAACTTGTCGCTTCATTTCAGACTTGTTTGAAGTTGAAAACAACTTGTAGCTTCATTTTCGGTTGTTTGAAGTTGGAAACAACTTTTAGTTTAATCTTTACTCGTTTGAGCCCGGAAACAACTTGTAGCTTCATTATTTACTCGATTGAAGTTGGAAACAACCTGTAGCTTCATTTCAGACTTGTTTGATATTGAAAACAACTTGTAGCTTCATTTTCGGTTGTTTGAAGTTGGAAACAACTTTTAGTTTCATCTTTACTCGTTTGAGCCCGGAAACAACTTGTAGCTTCATTATTGACTCGATTGAAGTTGGAAACAACCTGTACCTTCATTTCAGACTTGTTTGATGTTGAAAACAACTTGTAGCTTCGTTTTCGGTTGTTTGAAGTTGGAAACAACTTTTAGTTTCATCTTTACTCGTTTGAGCCCGGAAACAATTTGTAGCTTCATTATTGACTCGCTTGTAGTTGGAAACAACTTGTAGCTTCATTTCAGAGTTGTTTGATGTTGAAAACAACTTGTAGCTTCATTTTCGGTTGTTTTGAAGTTGGAAACAACTTTTAGTTTCATCTTTACTCGTTTGAGCCCGGAAACAACTTGTAGCTTCATTATTGACTGGATTGAAGTTGGAAACAACCTGTAGCTTCATTTCAGACTTGTTTGTTGTTGAAAACAACTTGTAACTTCATTTTCGGTTGTTTGAAGTTGGAAACAACTTTTAGTTTCATCTTTACTCGTTTGAGCCCGGAAACAACTTTTAGCTTCATTATTGACTCGATTGAAGTTGGAAACAACCTGTAGCTTCATTTCTGACTTGTTTGATGTTGAAAACAACTTGTAGCTTCATTTTCGGTTGTTTTGAAGTTCGAAACAACTTTTAGTTTCATCTTTACTCGTTTGAGCCCGGAAACAACTTGTAACTTCATTATTGACTCGATTGAAGTTGGAAAAAACCTGTAGCTTCATTTCAGACTTGTTTGAAGTTTTTTTTTGCTAATTGATTACACACGCACACGTGGGGAGTCGAACTCCCGACCTCCCGCAAGAGGGTACAAGAGCTCTACCGCCACACCAACACCTTGTTGGCGACTTGTTTGAAGTTGAAAACAACTTGTAGCTTCATTTTCGGTTGTTTGAAGTTGGAAACAACTTTTAGTTTCATTTTTACTCGTTTGAGCCCGGAAACAACTTGTAGCTTCATTATTGACTCGATTGCAGTTGGAAACAACTTGTAGCTTCATTTCAGACTTGTTTGATGTTGAAAAAACTTGTAGCTTCATTTTCGGTTGTTTGAAGTTGGAAAAAACTTTTAGTTTTATCTTTACTCGTTTGAGCCTGGAAAAAACTTGTAGCTTCATTATTGACTCGATTGAAGTTGGAAACAACTTGTAGCTTCATTTCAGACTTGTTTGATGTTGAAAACAACTTGTAGCTTCATTTTCGGTTGTTTGAAGTTGGAAACAAGTTTTAGTTTCATCTTTACTGGTTTGAGCCCGGAAACAATTTGTAGCTTCATTATTGACTCGATTGAAGTTGGAAACAACTTGTAGCTTCATTCGCACTATTTTGAAGTTGAAACCAACTTGTAACTCCATTTTTGGTTGTTAAAAGTTGGAAGCAACTTTTCGTTTCATTCTTGACTCGTTTGCTCCCGGAAACAACTTGTAGCTTCATTATTGACTCGATTGAAGTTGGAAACAACTTTTAGCTTCATTATTGACTCGATTGAAGTTGGAAACAACTTGTCGCTTCATTTCAGACTTGTTTGAAGTTGAAAACAACTTGTAGCTTCATTTTCGGTTGTTTGAAGTTGGAAACAGCTTTTAGTTTAATCTTTACTCGTTTGAGCCCGAAAACAACTTGTAGCTTCATTATTTACTCGATTGAAGTTGGAAACAACCTGTAGCTTCATTTCAGAATTGTTTGATATTGAAAACAACTTGTAGCTTCATTTTCGGTTGTTTGAAGTTGGAAACAACTTTTAGTTTCATCTTTACTCGTTTGAGCCCGGAAACAACTTGTAGCTTCATTATTGACTCGATTGAAGTTGGAAACAACCTGTACCTTCATTTCAGACTTGTTTGATGTTGAAAACAACTTGTAGCTTCGTTTTCGGTTGTTTAAAGTTGGAAACAACTTTTAGTTTCATCTTTACTCGTTTGAGCCCGGAAACAATTTGTAGCTTCATTATTGACTCGATTGTAGTTGGAAACAACTTGTAGCTTCATTTCAGACTTGTTTGATGTTGAAAACAACTTGTAGCTTCATTTTCGGTTGTTTTGAAGTTGGAAACAACTTTTAGTTTCATCTTTACTCGTTTGAGCCCGGAAACAACTTGCAGCTTCATTATTGACTGGATTGAAGTTGGAAACAACTTGTAGATTCATTTTCGGTTGTTTGAAGTTGGAAACAAGTTTTAGTTTCATCTTTACTCGTTTGAGCCCGGAAACAACTTGCAGCTTCATTATTGACTGGATTGAAGTTGGAAACAACTTGTAGCTTCATTTCAGACTTGTTTGATGTTGAAAAAACTTGTAGCTTCATTTTCGGTTGTTTGAAGTTGGAAAAAACTTTTAGTTTCATCTTTACTCGTTTGAGCCCGGAAAAAACTTGTAGCTTCATTATTGACTCGATTGAAGTTGGAAACAACTTGTAACTTCATATCAGACTTGTTTGATGTTGAAAACAACTTGTAGCTTCATTTTCGGTTGTTTGAAGTTGGAAACAACTTTTAGTTTCATCTTTACTGGTTTGAGCCCGGAAACAATTTGTAGCTTCATTATTGACTCGATTGAAGTTGGAAACAACTTGTAGCTTCATTCGCACTATTTTGAAGTTGAAACCAACTTGTAACTCCATTTTTGGTTGTTAAAAGTTGGAAGCAACTTTTCGTTTCATTCTTGACTCGTTTGCTCCCGGAAACAACTTGTAGCTTCATTATTGACTCGATTGAAGTTGGAAACAACTTGTAGCTTCATTATTGACTCGATTGAAGTTGGAAACAACTTGTCGCTTCATTTCAGACTTGTTTGAAGTTGAAAACAACTTGTAGCTTCATTTTCGGTAGTTTGAAGTTGGAAACAACTTTTAGTTTAATCTTTACTCGTTTGAGCCCGGAAACAACTTGTAGCTTCATTATTTACTCGATTGAAGTTGGAAACAACCTGTAGCTTCATTTCAGACTTGTTTGATATTGAAAACAACTTGTAGCTTCATTTTCGGTTGTTTGAAGTTGGAAACAACTTTTAGTTTCATCTTTACTCGTTTAAGCCCGGAAACAACTTGTAGCTTCATTATTGACTCGATTGAAGTTGGAAACAACCTGTACCTTCATTTCAGACTTATTTGATGTTGAAAACAACTTGTAGCTTCGTTTTCGGTTGTTTGAAGTTGGAAACAACTTTTAGTTTTATATTTACTCGTTTGAGCCCGGAAACAATTTGTAGCTTCATTATTGACTCGATTGTAGTTGGAAACAACTTGTAGCTTCATTTCAGAGTTGTTTGATGTTGAAAACAACTTGTAGCTTCATTTTCGGTTGTTTTGAAGTTGGAAACAACTTTTAGTTTCATCTTTACTCGTTTGAGCCCGGAAACAACTTGTAGCTTCATTATTGACTGGATTGAAGTTGGAAACAACTTGTAGCTTCATTTCAGACTTGTTTGCAGTTGAAAACAACTTGTAGCTTCATTTTCGGTTGTTTGAAGTTGGAAACAACTTTTAGTTTCATCTTTACTCGTTTGAGCCCGGAAACAACTTGTAGCTTCATTATTGACTCGATTGAAGTTGGAAACAACTTGTAGCTTCATTTCAGACTTGTTTGATGTTGAAAACAACTTGTAGCTTCATTTTCGGTTGTTTTGAAGTTGGAAACAACTTTTAGTTTCATCTTTACTCGTTTGAGCCCGGAAACAATTTGTAGCTTCATTATTGACTCGATTGTGGTTGGAAACAACTTGTCGCTTCATTTCAGAGTTGTTTGATGTTGAAAACAACTTGTAGCTTCATTTTCGGTTGTTTTGAAGTTGGAAACAACTTTTAGTTTCATCTTTACTCGTTTGAGCCCGGAAACAACTTGTAGCTTCATTATTGACTGGATTGAAGTTGGAAACAACCTGTAGCTTCATTTCAGACTTGTTTGTTGTTGAAAACAACTTGTAACTTCATTTTCGGTTGTTTGAAGTTGGAAACAACTTTTAGTTTCATCTTTACTCGTTTGAGCCCGGAAACAACTTGTAGCTTCATTATTGACTCGATTGAAGTTGGAAACAACTTGTAGCTTCATTTCAGACTTGTTTGATGTTGAAAACAACTTGTAGCTTCATTTTCGGTTGTTTGAAGTTGGAAACAACTTTTAGTTTCATGTTTACTCGTTTGAGCCCGGAAACAAGTTGTAGCTTCTTTATTGACTCGATTGCAGTTGGAAACAACTTGTAGCTTCATTTCAGACTTGTTTGATGTTGAAAAAACTTGTAGCTTCATTTTCGGTTGTTTGAAGTTGGAAAAAACTTTTAGTTTCATCTTTACTCGTTTGAGCCCGGAAAAAACTTGTAGCTTCATTATTGACTCGATTGAAGTTGGAAACAACTTGTAACTTCATTTCAGACTTGTTTGATGTTGAAAACAACTTGTAGCTTCATTTTCGGTTGTTTGAAGTTGGAAACAACTTTTAGTTTCATCTTTACTGGTTTGAGCCCGGAAACAATTTGTAGCTTCATTATTGACTCGATTGAAGTTGGAAACAACTTGTAGCTTCATTCGCACTATTTTGAAGTTGAAACCAACTTGTAACTCCATTTTTGGTTGTTAAAAGTTGGAAGCAACTTTTCGTTTCATTCTTGACTCGTTTGCTCCCGGAAACAACTTGTAGCTTCATTATTGACTCGATTGAAGTTGGAAACAACTTATAGCTTCATTATTGACTCGATTGAAGTTGGAAACAACTTGTCGCTTCATTTCAGACTTGTTTGAAGTTGAAAACAACTTGTAGCTTCATTTTCGGTTGTTTGAAGTTGGAAACAACTTTTAGTTTCATCTTTACTCGTTTGAGCCCGGAAACAACTTGTAGCTTCATTATTGACTCGATTGAAGTTGGAAACAACCTGTACCTTAATTTCAGACTTGTTTGATGTTGAAAACAACTTGTAGCTTCGTTTTCGGTTGTTTGAAGTTGGAAACAACTTTTAGTTTAATCTTTACTCGTTTGAGCCCGGAAACAACTTGTAGCTTCATTATTTACTCGATTGAAGTTAGAAACAACCTGTAGCTTCATTTCAGACTTGTTTGATACTGAAAACAACTTGTAGCTTCATTTTCGGTTGTTTGAAGTTGGAAACAACTTTTAGTTTCATCTTTACTCGTTTGAGCCCGGAAACAACTTGTAGCTTCATTATTGACTCGATTGAAGTTGGAAACAACCTGTACCTTCATTTCAGACTTGTTTGATGTTGAAAACAACTTGTAGCTTCGTTTTCGGTTGTTTGAAGTTGGAAACAACTTTTAGTTTCATCTTTACTCGTTTGAGCCCGGAAACAATTTGTAGCTTCATTATTGACTCGATTGTAGTTGGAAACAACTTGTAGCTTCATTTCAGACTTGTTTGATGTTAAAAACAACTTGTAGCTTCATTTTCGGTTGTTTTGAAGTTGATAACAACTTTTAGTTTCATCTTTACTCGTTTGAGCCCGGAAACAACTTGTAGCTTCATTATTGACTCGATTGAAGTTGGAAACAACTTGTAGCTTCATTTCAGACTTGTTTGAAGTTGAAAACAACTTGTAGCTTCATTTTCGGTTGTTTGAAGTTGGAAACAACTTTTAGTTTTCATCTTTACTCGTTTGAGCCCGGAAACAACTTGTAGCTTCATTATTGACTCGATTGAAGTTGGAAATAACCTGTACCTTCATTTCAGACTTGTTTGATGTTGAAAACAACTTGTAGCTTCATTTTCGGTTGTTTTGAAGTTGGAAACAACTATTAGTTTCCTCTTTACTAGTTTGAGTCCGGAAACAACTTGTAGCTTCATTATTGACTCGATTGAAGTTGGAAACAACTTGTAGCTTCATTTCAGACTTGTTTGATGTTGAAAAAACTTGTAGCTTCATTTTCGGTTGTTTGAAGTTGGAAAAAACTTTTAGTTTCATCTTTACTCGTTTGAGCCCGGAATAAACTTGTAGCTTCATTATTGACTCGATTGAAGTTGGAAACAACTTGTAGCTTCATTTCAGACTTGTTTGATGTTGAAAACAACTTGTAGCTTCATTTTCGGTTGTTTGAAGTTGGAAACAACTTTTAGTTTCATCTTTACTCGTTTGAGCCCGGAAACAACTTGTAGCTTCATTATTGACTCGATTGAAGTTGGAAACAACCTGTACCTTAATTTCAGACTTGTTTGATGTTGAAAACAACTTGTAGCTTCGTTTTCGGTTGTTTGAAGTTGGAAACAACTTTTAGTTTAATCTTTACTCGTTTGAGCCCGGAAACAACTTGTAGCTTCATTATTTACTCGATTGAAGTTAGAAACAACCTGTAGCTTCATTTCAGACTTGTTTGATACTGAAAACAACTTGTAGCTTCATTTTCGGTTGTTTGAAGTTGGAAACAACTTTTAGTTTCATCTTTACTCGTTTGAGCCCGGAAACAACTTGTAGCTTCATTATTGACTCGATTGAAGTTGGAAATAACCTGTACCTTCATTTCAGACTTGTTTGATGTTGAAAACAACTTGTAGCTTCGTTTTCGGTTGTTTGAAGTTGGAAACAACTTTTAGTTTAATCTTTACTCGTTTGAGCCCGGAAACAACTTGTAGCTTCATTATTTACTCGATTGAAGTTAGAAACAACCTGTAGCTTCATTTCAGACTTGTTTGATATTGAAAACAACTTGTAGCTTCATTTTCGGTTGTTTGAAGTTGGAAACAACTTTTAGTTTCATCTTTACTCGTTTGAGCCCGGAAACAACTTGTAGCTTCATTATTGACTCGATTGAAGTTGGAAACAACCTGTACCTTCATTTCAGACTTGTTTGATGTTGAAAACAACTTGTAGCTTCGTTTTCGGTTGTTTGAAGTTGGAAACAACTTTTAGTTTCATCTTTACTCGTTTGAGCCCGGAAACAATTTGTAGCTTCATTATTGACTCGATTGTAGTTGGAAACAACTTGTAGCTTCATTTCAGACTTGTTTGATGTTGAAAACAACTTGTAGCTTCATTTTCGGTTGTTTTGAAGTTGATAACAACTTTTAGTTTCATCTTTACTCGTTTGAGCCCGGAAACAACTTGTAGCTTCATTATTGACTCGATTGAAGTTGGAAACAACTTGTAGCTTCATTATTGACTCGATTGAAGTTGGAAACAACCTGTACCTTCATTTCAGACTTGTTTGATGTTGAAAACAACTTGTAGCTTCGTTTTCGGTTGTTTGAAGTTGGAAACAACTTTTAGTTTAATCTTTACTCGTTTGAGCCCGGAAACAACTTGTAGCTTCATTATTTACTCGATTGAAGTTAGAAACAACCTGTAGCTTCATTTCAGACTTGTTTGATATTGAAAACAACTTGTAGCTTCATTTTCGGTTGTTTGAAGTTGGAAACAACTTTTAGTTTCATCTTTATTCGTTTGAGCCCGGAAACAACTTGTAGCTTCATTATTGACTCGATTGAAGTTGGAAACAACCTGTACCTTCATTTCAGACTTGTTTGATGTTGAAAACAACTTGTAGCTTCGTTTTCGGTTGTTTGAAGTTGGAAACAACTTTTAGTTTCATTTTTACTCGTTTGAGCCCGGAAACAATTTGTAGCTTCATTATTGACTCGATTGTAGTTGGAAACAACTTGTAGCTTCATTTCAGACTTGTTTGATGTTGAAAACAACTTGTAGCTTCATTTTCGGTTGTTTTGAAGTTGATAACAACTTTTAGTTTCATCTTTACTCGTTTGAGCCCGGAAACAACTTGTAGCTTCATTATTGACTCGATTGAAGTTGGAAACAACTTTTAGCTTCATTTAAGACTTGTTTGAAGTTGAAAACAACTTGTAGCTTCATTTTCGGTTGTTTGAAGTTGGAAACAACTTTTAGTTTTCATCTTTACTCGTTTGAGCCCGGAAACAACTTGTAGCTTCATTATTGACTCGATTGAAGTTGGAAACAACTTGTAGCTTCATTTCAGACTTGTTTGATGTTGAAAACAACTTGTAGCTTCATTTTCGGTTGTTTTGAAGTTGGAAACAACTATTAGTTTCATCTTTACTAGTTTGAGCCCGGAAACAACTTGTAGCTTCATTATTGACTCGATTGAAGTTGGAAACAACTTGTAGCTTCATTTCAGACTTGTTTGATGTTGAAAAAACTTGTAGCTTCATTTTCGGTTGTTTGAAGTTGGAAAAAACTTTTAGTTTCATCTTTACTCGTTTGAGCCCGGAAAAAACTTGTAGCTTCATTATTGACTCGATTGAAGTTGGAAACAACTTGTAGCTTCATTTCAGACTTGTTTGATGTTGAAAACAACTTGTAGCTTCATTTTCGGTTGTTTGAAGTTGGAAACAACTTTTAGTTTCATCTTTACTGGTTTGAGCCCGGAAACAATTTGTAGCTTCATTATTCACTCGATTGAAGTTGGAAACAACTTGTAGCTTCATTCGCACTATTTTGAAGTTGAAACCAACTTGTAACTCCATTTTTGGTTGTTAAAAGTTGGAAGCAACTTTTAGTTTCATTCTTGACTCGTTTGCTCCCGGAAACAACTTGTAGCTTCATTATTGACTCGATTGAAGTTGGAAACAACTTGTAGCTTCATTATTGACTCGATTGAAGTTGGAAACAACTTGTCGCTTCATTTCAGACTTGTTTGAAGTTTAAAACAACTTGTAGCTTCATTTTCGGTTGTTTGAAGTTGGAAACAACTTTTAGTTTAATCTTTACTCGTTTGAGCCCGGAAACAACTTGTAGCTTCATTATTTACTCGATTGAAGTTGGACACAACCTGTAGTTTCATTTCAGACTTGTTTGATGTTGAAAACAACTTGTAGCTTCAGTTGTTTTGAAGTTGGAAACAACTTTTAGTTTC